>NW_027532250.1:158646-159390 GCF_008692635.1 Crocuta crocuta
ATAGAGGACTAGAGACATGGAGCAAATGAGCCTTTCACGGAGATCTGCTGGGAAGCTTCATTTCACAAATAAGGCAACTGAGGCCCCAGCATGTAAGGGACGCTGCCAACTAGGGGTCAGGTGGACACTGTCCCCTGGCTTCCTGTGTGTCCCCTCCTCACCAGAGGCCAGCTTCTCAGGGTTATGCTCGGGATACTGAAATGAGACTGTGATGGCAAACGCTGGCGTCTGCAGGGACACAGAGCTTGTTATTTAAGGGCTCTGTGGCTTTGGTCGAGCTGGGACAGCCCAAATTTAAAACTGCTTCCCTTCTATAGGTGTTTGGGAAAACGATGAGGTCATGATTTCCCTGGGCAGGCAGAACTAAAACGACCACCGCATTTAGCACCATGATGTGTGAAAGGCACACGCGTGGCGAAAGCACACAGTCACGTGCGTGATGTCATTAGTAATATTAAAACCATCACACGTTATACGACATTTAACAAACAAATGGAGCACAGCTTTAGAGACTGTGGTCTTCAAATCCCTTGAAAGGTCTTGGAGAATAAAATGAAGAAATTTAGATTGTGGAGCTTCCCTTGGGAAATTTTCATTTAAGCCATACATGCAGACCACGGCCAACTGCTGCTCTGGTGACCTGTGTGGCACAAACAGCCCATGTCTCAGATGGAAGCTGAGGCTAGGAAGAGGAGGGGAAGGGGGGGAGTGGAGGAGGGGGAGGGGGAGGGTCCTGGAGAAGCG
>NW_027532250.1:159480-174631 GCF_008692635.1 Crocuta crocuta
CCGGGAGGGGCGAGGGGGCACGACAGATGGCAAAGATGAAGAGAAGGAGGGGAAGGCGGAGGGTCGCCAGACATACCCGATGTGCTTAAGAACACAAGACCTTTTTCTATTTCTTGGTATCCCAAGTCCATTGGCAGAGGATCTGACCTTTGATCCTCTTTGCCCCCAGCTACGGCTGCTTGAAAAGATTCACATTTACATATTTCACAAGTCATAGTCACAATTTTACCACACTTGGTCCACATACTTAAAATACACTCGGAGCATTTTTAAAATTATTTTTATTTTAATTGCATTTCAGAGACAAGACAGCATTCCACTCCCAACGCATAAGACTCTTTTTAAACCAAGCCCCTCCTACTGTGTTTTGTAAAAGCGTAAATGATTGGCTTACCTCCGGCTCTTCCCTAGGAAAAAAATGATTTCATATTTTTTAAACACAGCCACGCCCACCCTCTTGGCACCAGCCCCGTGTGGGGTTTGGATCCAGACCTGCCTTTAGCAGATGAAGTGGTTGGTTTTTTTTTTTTTTTTCCTCCCCTCCTCCCTCCATCCCCCCACAGGTGAGCTGATTGTGTACAGAATATCGAACTTAATGCGTGTGGCCCCGACGCCCCCAGATACCTGAGTGTCTGGTTTTTCAACCGTAAAGGCGGGAGGGTTTGGCGAACGAATGAGAAGTGAGGAAACGCTTAGCGCAAAGGGAAAAAAGAGAGAAAGACATACAGAAAACAGGTTATGGAGGCCGGCGGGAGGTGGCCCCCCTCTCCCCGCGCCGGTGGCCCAGCACACCCCCGAGACGCCCCACTACCTTCTCCGCCGCATTTTCCGCGCCGCCCGCCGCAGAGCGCCAGCGCACAGGTACCACCAGTGCGCAAACACGGAAAGTTTTTGCCCGCGCCATGGCGCAAATCACAAGACAGCCCGTTCCCCGGTACAAGTACACAGTCGGCGGGTAATTTGGGGGTGCCAGGGATGGGAATTGGGGGACACTTGAGCATATCATGCACAGGCGGACACAATATGGACACCAACACACACCAACGACAAGCTGTCTGAGCCCAAGCAGCGGTGCCAGGCGAGGCGGGGGCGCACCTTCCCCAACGACCCCAGCCCACCGCGGCCCCGAACCGGCTCAGCCTGGGGAACCCCGGGGCCCCTCCCCGGCAGCTCCGGGCTCACCTGAAGCCCCCGCCTTTCTCGCCGGCCCCCACCCCAGGACTCGGGGCATCTTACGGTCGCTGGCGCTGGCTTGTCCAGCCGGAAACGACCCTCAGTGTTGCTCGGCACCACTTTTCTCCCTGGAGGGCACATACTTCGACCGCCCAAGCCCAACCAAGGACCCCTCCCGCTCCCAGGGCAAAGTTCGGGCCCCTCACCGGAACTTTCTAGCAGTCTCTTCCCGCCGTGGCCTGGACCCCCCTCCTCCCGCCGCCAGGCCCCGAGCCCCACCGGGCGGCCCTCCCACCGCCTCCCGGGGCCCCCAGCAGCCCCGCTCCCCGCGGGCAGAGTCCGCCGCATTACCTAGAAGCAGCAGGCGGTGCGTACACATGTACCCCATCTTTTCTTCCTGGAGTTGTTTGTCGATGAGCTGGCTGCGTTTCTTCTCTGCGCGCTTCTGGGCGCGCTTCTCCAGGGCTTCCTTGCGCATCTGTCTGCGCTTCTCCGCCAGAGGAATCTTCTTGACCTTGGGGCTGTGCGCGGCTTTGGGCTGGGGGCTCTCGGATCGGCCGAAGCAGCCCCCGAAGGCCTGCATGAGGAAGTTGCGGAGCAAGTTGCGCCGGGGCTTGCGGCGGCGGCGGCTTCGCCGGGGCTGCAGCCAGCGGCGGCACCCGGAGGTCCCATCGTCGGACTCATCGCTGCTGTGGTCGTCGTCGCTGCTGACCGACCCCTCGTCGTCGTCGCGGCCGCGGCCAGACCTGCCCCGCCAGGCAAATGCGCGAGTAGGCTGCGGAGTAGGCGGATCGGCAGCCTGGATCTCGGGGCTGGGGGGTCGAAGGAAGCGGAGCTTGGGTCGGGCTCCAGACGCAGGGGCGGCAGGGGCTGCTCGGGGGGCAGGGGCGGCTGGGGCGGCAGGGGCGGCCCNGCTGCTTCTCCCTCAACTGGGGGTCTCTCTCCCTCTGCTCGCTCTCTCTTAACTGGGGCTCCGGAGACCTCGATGGGCGGGTCGTCAAGCGCGATTGGGGGGCTGTCCATGTTGACGGGAGCGTCGTCGACCCCAACGGGGGCGCTGCCAATCTCGAGCGGGGGTCCGGAGATCTCCATCGGGGGGCTGTCGCCCGCGAAGTGCGGAGGAGGTCTGACAGCCTCTCGGGATGGGCTGCCGATGGCGCCTGGGTCCCCGAGGGGGGGCTCGTTCGCGGCGGGAGCGAGGAGGACCGCACTCGGGACCGCGACTGCCGCGGGTTGGCCGCGGCCGCCGCCGTCGATTTGTGGGATGGCTCGGGGGAGCCCGGGGGGTGGGCTGTCGTCCCCAGAGGCTGCTCCATCAAACTCAAATGGCATAGCCTCCTCAGGGGGAGGGCTACAGTCTCCTCCGAAGCCTGTGTTTGCAGGCTTGAGGGCTCCGGGCTCCTGGGGAGGAGTGCTGAAGACCCCAGCACCTGGGCCTCCTGGAGCGAGGTCTGAGACCCGCAGGAGAGGCTGGCTGCAGCCTCCCTGTGCAGGCTGCTCAAACTCAAAGGGCATGGCTTCTTCAGGTGGAGGGCTGTAGCCTCCCAGGCCCGGCCCCGCATCATCGAGGGCTCCGGGCTCCATGAACGCTGGGCGGAAGACCTCAGGGCCTGATGGGGCCCCGGTGGTGTCTCCAGGCTGCTCCAGGGCAGGCCAGAAGCCCCCTGCGCTGGGCTGCTTGACCTCGAAGGGCATGGCTTCCTCAGGAGGTGGGCTGTAGCCTCTGTGGGCTCCGGCTTCCTCGACGGCCTGGCCCAGGTCCTGGAAGTTGGGCCCGGAGACCTCTGGGGGTCCGCAGGCCTCGCCTTCAATCTCGTTGGGGACGGGCTCGCCATGAGGCGGTTCGGTCTCCATCTCTTCGGCTGCGCCAGGCCCAGGACTGGGGGCAGCTGCCCCTGGGGCCTCCAAAGGTGGTTGCTCGGGCTGTTCCCCGAGTTCAAGGGGGATATCGCGTTGTCCTGACATATTATTGCCGTCGAGGCAGTTGCGCACGCCCATAACACGGTGGCGAACTCTTAAAATAAACTTGGGGCCCCGTAAGACGGAGCACCCAACCGAACTAGGGTGAAAAAAATATCTTCCAAAAAATTCAGAGTACCAGCTAGAAAGTTCTCCCACCTCACTTGCCAACCCTCCTGAGGTCTGGGGGTTGAGGGCCTCAAACCCAAGACCGAAGGGGAAGCAACCCCACTGTTGCCGGTGGAGTTCTGGCTCCTTCCTGGCCACTTTTTATCCCCTCAGGCTGCCCCTTGGCGCCCCCCTTGCCTGCCCTTGTCCCCTCCTCTCTCGCTGTCTCTGTCTCTCTCTCTCAGTGTCTCTGCTCCAGGCCAGCCCCGCCTGCTTGGATCTGAGGAGCGTGCCGATTCGGTCCGAAAATCGCTGGTAGTGCTCGCTCTCTGCCACCAGAGGACGCCGGCCCTGGTGCCAAGGCGGCTCCGGGAGCCGGATCCCGGGCGCCGGTAGCCCCGGACTTTGGGTAAGGGGGCCGATGAGCGCAGGCCTCGCAGGGATGTTTTGGCTCCTTCCACTCCTCGCCCTGACTGATTTGGAGTCTTTCTCCTCTCTTATCCCCTGGCCAGAGAGAGAGAGCTCTCCTGCGTTGCGGGACACGTGACGCAAGACGTGGGCCCCGGGCTGCTTGAGCGCAAGAGCTGAAAACCCTCCCTCCCAGACCCAAATGACTCTCCTCGGGGGGAGGGGGGAACCGCAGGAGGGTTTCATCACCCCAAGATACCCCTGAACCCCTGAGCCGCAGCCCCCAGACCTGGGCAGCCTCCAGTCTTGAGTTCCAAGTCCGGAGCCCAAGGCTTCGGGCGCATGGGAAGGGGGCGCGGGCGCGCGCGGGGATGCGACAGGTGGTCGCGAGCCCACCGGCGGGACGGACCGAGGCGAGGGGCGAGGGGCCGCCGCGAGTGTGCCCACAATTTGTTTTTAAAATGCCTTGGGGGTACTTTCCAGCGCTCCTGCGGCATTTGCCGGCTTGCCGAGGCTGGCTCCTGTAAAGCACTCAATGTCCCCCAGCCCCACCACACTCCGGGGGTCCACGCAGTAGTCTGGGGCGGCGCAGGCAGGGTTTCCCCCCGTTTATGCGGACGACGATGCAGGGGAATAAGAGGGTCTTGGGGGCGTACCACGGAGACCCTCTAAGCGATAACTGCCGCGGCCCGGAACGGGGGGCGCGTGACGCGCACGGAGACCCCCATCCGGTGCAGGCCTCAGAGTTCCGGGGGTCCCACTGTTCTGGGGAAGGGTTAGCGGGGTTTGCGTTGGGATTTGTGGCTGGCTCAGCGCGGTCTCCGAGACTGGACAACCCTGTGCGCACTGAACCCAGAGACACCCCGTGCCGCGCCGGCAGCTGCGGTGTGATGTGCCGCGCTCTGCCTCGGGCGCGGGCTGCGGAGCCGGTCGGCCAGCCTCCCCAGCGCCTCTCTGGCCCCTCACCGGCCCCCTCCGGCCCCTCTCCTCTCGCTGTGGCTCTCCCAGCGCAGCCGGTTTACTTTCCCACCAATACAGCGCTCAGAGGCGGCACCGAGCCCGGCCACGAGTGCAGCGGCCGCCGGGCTGCGCCCCTGTCGCCGAGGCTCCTGTGGGCTTGGAGCCGGATGGGGTAAAATACCCGCAACTGGCCGGGTGGGCTTGGCGCGTGCACGCGCACTGCTCTGGGTCTGGGGTCTGGGGTCTGCGGAAGGAGTTGAGCCGCGGGGGAAAAAAAAAAATTGCTGCTTGCGGGTCACGTACGACCCGGGACGTGAGCACGAGGGCTGTCTCGCCAGCGGGCGACACGGACCCGCCAGCTACCTTTCGGTGCAGGGCAGCCGGGCACGAGGCAGGTGGTCGCCGCGGGCGGGGGAGAGACGGCGGGGTGGGTTTCACGAGGGGTGGGCTGCGGCGAGCGGGAGGCGCCGCTCGGACTGCTGTGTCTCTTGAGCCGCAGGCGGGTGAACCCCGCACGGTCCAGTCTCGTTAGGTGTAACGCATCCCTCTTAGAACGACGGGACCACAGCCACCGCGCATCACCGCCTGGCACCCACCATCCACGTGGCCGCGCTGCAGAGGAGAGCTGACAAAGTCGGACTCTGGACGTGTGGGGTCCCCCTCAAAAGGCGTACCATGTCAGCTCCATGGGTCTACACACTTGGGACTGCCAACCCTGAACTTTGGCTCAAACTTTGTCCAACTCTCCCCAAGTGCAATGGCTCAACCATCTGAGCATCCACTGAATGGGCCAACTGGGTCCTGACCGTGAACTCAGTCCCCTTCGACCCCGGCGCCGGGTCAGCCATTGGGCTGGGGTCACGCCAATCAAGGTTGCCTGGCGAATGAGCGGGGGGCGTCCGACCGGAAACCGGATATGAATGGGAGGTCCAATAGGGGGCGCCGCGTTGGAACGCCCAAAGAGGTTGTGCTGCTGGGGTGTTTGGAAGCGGTTGGCGGGCGGGCGTATGGCGGCCAGGCCTGGGAAGCCTCGAGGCCGCCTGGCGCCGTGGGGTCACTCTTCCTGATGCCACAAGTCACAAAGGCAGGAAGGGAGGCTTGGGAGCTGACAGGGGCCAACCCTAGGTCTCGCAGGTGGTCGTGGGCAAGCCCACCCGTCTGAGGGAACCGCTGCTGAGACCAAGCGAGGAGGAAGAAAATGTCCAGGGCCTGGAGGTAGAGGGCCGGGACCCTGAGGCGGGAGAGGGCCTACGGCCCCGATGCAGAGGAGCAGTCCCAGACGGATAAGGAGTTGAGGCCCCAGGGATGCTGCGCCCTGCCGAAGTAGAAGGTCAGTAGACACTGGGGTTTGGAGCCCCGAAGGGACGGGCTGCTCTCGTCTCGGGCCTCGCTTCCCCAGAGCTTCACTATTCATCAGTGAATGGGAACGGGGTCTCTTTGACCTCGTCAGGGACGTGTGGGGCCCCTCTGTTCAACACTCTTTGGTATCTTGGTTCTTGGCCTGGAGCGCACAGACACCGAGGGGCTCAAGGCTGGATAGACACCAACCCTCCATCCTAAAGGAGAAGCAACAGAAAAATGAGAGGGAAGCCCTCTCCTGGGAGGGGAGGGCTTGAAAGTGTTGATGGGGAATATGGCGTTTCAGATGTGCCTCCACGGATGGCTCGGGCCCTTGGCTGCCAGTGGGGGCTCGAATGAGAGATGTGGGCCCCCAGGAACAAGGAGGGGGAAGCTGGGTAAAGAGGATAGGCCACCACCGTCTGGTCTGGGAGGTGCGTGGGAGTGAAGACGGGACAGACAGAGAAGATCTCTCTGAGGATACCAGGAGGGCTCTGGGGAAGCACTTTTGAGGCTGTTCTGGTAGGAAATGGAGATGTTGAACGTTATTCGTGCTGCAAGTGGGGCTTTGAGCTTAGTTTTAGTAAAGATGGAGGAGGGAGGGTGGAGGATGGTCCCACTGGAGAGAACAAAGGACGCTGTAGCTGGCCTTGACCTTTAAGATGGTGAGAACCACATGCAGGGAAGGAGGCAGGAAGGCTCAATGAGGGGACTCAAGAGGGATCCCAAAGGGCCCTTGAGCCTCTCCTGTGCTAGAAAGGCTCAAAAGGTAGAGAAGCCCAATGAGGCACCTGGATGATGGGACACAAGTGATGCAGGACAGTGGGGAGGATCTTGGGGAGGAGTTGGCATGGTGGCTGAGCCAATTTGGTTTTAGGCGTGGCAGAGGTGAAGGAAGGATGGGTGGTCGCAGGAGAGTTTTTTCCAGCCTATTAATTAAGAGGGCAGGTCTCAAGTTTCGAAGGAAGGTAAAGACCCCAAGTTCAAAGTGACAACTGTCCTTATAGGATATGAAGTCACTGGGTCAGACACCACCCTAAGGGGAGGAATATATCTGGTGAGAGAATCACGAACACTCAGAGCCCTGGTGAGGAGAGGAAAGCTGTCGCAGGAGGAGGGAGCAGTGGGCTAGGAAGGCTTCGTGGGGGGACACGGGGGGGGGGGCTAGGAAGCACCCATGCACCTAATCAGGATTGTGGTTTCTTAGCCTCTGTGCTGTTGACATCGGGGCCAGATCGTTCTTTGCTGTGGACTGTCCTGGGCTCTGTAGGGTGTTAGCAGCATCCCTGGCCTCTACCCACTAGATGCCAGTAGCAGCCCCTTAGTTGCAGCAACCTAAAATGTCTCTAGATTTTGCCAAATGTCCTCTGGGAGGCAAAATCGCCCCCAGATGAAACCGCTGCAGTAGGCTGAGAAAAGACCCTCAGATTTGAGTAGGCATCGCCATAATTTAAAGGTAAATTAGGACCGGGGAGAGAAAACGACGCTATTTAACTGTGATGTTCCCCATTCTGTCTTTCTACTCTTTCGTATTATCATTTTCTTTGTAGGCACTGGCCACCAGAGTCTGAAACCTCACATCACTCACACGAGGGGGTTTCAAAGCTGAAACCCCAGATCAGCCGTGGGACCTGAGACACCGCAGAAGGGCGTCCAGATGTTTGAGGAGCTAACATGAATGGCAGCTGGCGGGCCGGCCACAGGGACCGGAGGAACCTGGTATGTAAGAGCTGGGGGCGATTAGCTGCTGGGGTGACTGGGGGGCTCCTTGATAGGTGGGGCTGTCTAGCGAGCCCACTCAGGACTGGCGAACTTTCTAGTTCAAGACAGAAATGGGGCCTGGCCTTGGCCGGAGATGGCCAGTTACAGGTGGTGGGGGGTAGCCTAGGCTGGATTTCCAGTTCAGATGGATTTCTATCACGGAAAGGGTCCGTATCTGATAGGAATAAGCAGGAACGAGCAAGGAAAGTCTCGCTTTTGAGTTCACACAGATGACGAAGAGGAAGGCAAGACGGGCCAGTCATAGGGTGCCTGAGAAAAGCGGGTGCCAGGGTCTGGGCCCTGTTCCCACAGGGAGTGCACAGGAGCGAAGGCCTGCAGCGGGATGGGTGTATCCGTCAGAGAAGGAAAGGGTGGGCTGTTAAAATCCAGGTGAAGGTTTCTGGGAAACTGTATCCTCAGCTACTTAAAAAGAATACAGATTTCTTCCAGTCCGTGAATCAAGAGAGGAAACGCTGCCCATGTTCAGTTAACCTGCATTTCTGAGGAATGCCAGCCTGTTTACCAAAAGGCCCAGCTGCCTCAGGTAGCTGACCGGCTGGCTCTTTGTAAATGAGTAAACCCCCAGGGGAAAGAAGGTAGCCCTTCACCCTTGGCTCTCTGAACAGCACCTTGGCCATCCCCCGTAGGGACATGGCCCCCTGCCTCGACGACCGCGTGTGGCACCCCAGGCTTCCCAAACTCCCATCTTCCTGCTGTACCGACATCCGCACACCTCGTAATCCGCACACGGCCGTTCGCACACTTCCATCCGGGGATTCTTACTCATCCCCCAAAGCACAAGACACATCCAAATTTTAAGCAGCTGCCTGTCCACTTTTCTCATTTCATCCCTGTATCCGGGAAAGAGAAAGCAAAGGAGGCAGAGAAGGAGGTGGTCGAGAGGGAAGGGAGCAGAAACCGGGCAAAGTGATCCTTTTTTTTTTTTTTGGCAGCGGCATTTCCTCCCAGCCTAGGGCTTGGGGCAGGGCCGTGTGCAGAAGAGCGGTCTCTGCAGACCAGTCCTGCTGTGGCTCTCTGGCCGTGGCTTGCTTTTGAATGAGGTAAAGGAGACTCTTTTTGCCAGTTGTGAGGAAAAAGCAAAAGCCAAAAGGAGAGAACCCGGGCAAAAGAGATCAGGCCACTGTTCTGTCTCCCCACCTCCCGGTGACCTGTGTTTGCTGAGCGCTGACTGAGTAGCAGTAAGACTGTGAAGCTGTCGGGTTAATTACCGCTCAGTTACGACTTGCTGTGCCCATCCTTCCCCGTTCAGCATCTCCTCTGCCAGCCTCGGCCGGTGGAGGCAGCAGCCTCCTGTCTGCAGAGGGTCTGTGTGACCAGGCTGTTTCAGGCAAATGCCACTCGGGGAGAAGATGCCTCAGACAGAGGTTAGGAGCAGGCGCACGGGCCTGAGAGTCGGGGCCTCTCTCTGAACTGAAACCCAAGATTTAGGATTTGAGCTATAACAGGAGATTTCCTAGGTCGTGAATCTTTGACTGTGGTTGAAGCTGTTGAGGCACAGGCGTGAAAACCCCACTCTACCCGTGAAATCGAGGTTCCTGTCTGTCTGTAGAAGCCCTCCAGGGGAAGGTGACCTTAAGGGTACCTAATCTGAGCCCCCGGGGTGGCCCTCCACTGCTCTGCCTGGCACTGTCTCTGCTGCCACCAGATTTTTGAAGATGGCCATGGAGTTGCCCCTAAATCTTTTCCTCGCCTCCATCTCCCCTTTTTTGTTCGTACTATTTACAGCTCTGACGTTGATGGGCTTTGTGACTCCTGTGCCCAAATCTTATCTTCTGTTCCTTCCCTACTGTTCGTGTCTCCCACTCCCTTCCAGTGTTTCTGTGGGATCCCCCAAAACCTTCCTTTCCCTTTCTTGTTCCCGAACCTCCCACACGGTACAGGCACTGCACAGCATCTGTGCACACGGCCCAGTCTTACCCTGGCATTCCCGACTGCCATGTCTCCCCGTTACTTTGCAGCGTGCTCACCCTAAAATAAGCTCATAGAGTAAAAATAGGCCACGTCCACATGCAAAGCCAGGAAGGCAGCCTCCCCACTTCTACCTTGCGACAAGGAGTCTGCTGGCGCGGGATGGGGGAGGGGGTGCCGTGGCGCCAGCTCCTCTGGGATTGCCCTGTCTTGACCGGCTGAGCGCTGTCAACAGGTGACAGGGGCCCTGCCCTGCAGACTCCTGGCCTTGGGAGAACTAAGTCACTAGGCTGTTTCCTCTGGCTTCTCTGCTATGTGAATTGACTGGGCACCAGGATAGGTACCAGGGGCCTTGGGGGCGGGGGAGGAATGCGAGATTTTTTTTTAAAAAGGGAAAACCAAACATTAGTAAGAGTTACCTTATAGATAGCCTTGTAATGTGTAGCCGAGAAAGAAAAAAACCAAAAATGGGATGTTCAATCATAATTTGATTTTTTAACATTTACTTTGCTATCCTCCGGGTTTACAGAAGAAAATTGGTGTAGGGGGAAGTGTGAAAAAAAAAAAATCTTAGCATCACAAGGTCCCTCAGTATAGAAACAGCTATACAGTACAGCTCTGTAACTGTGGTATGAAAATTCCATGGGAGAGGAGCAATTAAGAAAAAAAGCCTGAGAAAGCTCCTGGGAGGGAAGGATAATAAAAACAAACACAGGAGCTCAGGAGAAGGGTTCATCCTAACTAGCGGNTGGGGTCGGTTACCCGGCGCTGCTGTCGGCCTGCTGGCTCCCAGAGCAGTAAGCACCTCGGGGCTGCAGTACTCGGTGCAGCGCTGGCTCGGGCCGCCTGCTCCCCCTCAGAAAAGCTCGTTTTCACCCGCGATCAGGGAGAACAGGTGAGGGAATCGGCAGCTCAAGACCCACACTTAGAGATCTGCTCTGAGGATGGCCATTTTCCCCCTCGGGCTAGGAATGGGCCACAGTGGGAAGTGGGATTCTGTATTCCCTAACCTGCCTTTTTTGAACCATTCTTTGCCACCCGTTCAAAACCAGATCGGATACAATTGAAATGAGAACAATGCAAAACAGGCTTCTTCACAACTGGTGCTTTTTATTTGATCCACCTTGAAGTTTTTGGGTTTTTTTTTTTGTTTTTTTGTTTGTTTGTTTCGGCTCCGTTAGTGTTAAAATCATGGATGGAGTGAGATTGGGCAAGCCTGGGTTTAATTGACCTGCACACATTCAGAGCTGAAGGGGATGCTGTGAACATCTCATTCAGCTCCTTCATTGTCCGTGTGAGGAAACTGAGGCAGTGAAGTGTGGGGGCCGGCCCGGGCCTTGGAGGGCCTTGGGTCTTACAGGTCATGCTGTCCACTTCTGGGGCATCAAGATTTAGGAAATGGTCATGAATGTCAAAACCCCGCAGAGGAGGGCGAGGGTCCCCACCCTCATTCTGGAGCACGGGGACTGAAGATGTAATCTGAGAATCTCATCCCTTTTGCTGGGCAGTTTCTAAGAGCAGGGCAGCACCTGGGCGGGCCAGTGACGTCACTCACCTCTGGAAGCTTAATTGGATTTTAGTCATTTGGTTTTTTGTGTTACAGGTCACCTTTCTGTTAAGTTACATACTTTCCCCCATACCATGGTTTCTGCTCAGTTTCCTCTCAATAGCTTCCCTGTGCAGGAAGAGCGGTGATAACACACATGTAAATTAAGGAAAATCCATTCAGATTAAAAAAAAAAAAAAAAGACCTCACTCTTACCCACATGGAAGTTTCAGCTTCCTCATGAAATCTTCTATCCCAGCTGCTGAAAGTGAGGGCTAAAGAGTTAAAAGGGGTCATGATGGGTCCCCGGGGGTGTGTGTGTGTGTGTAAACCAGCTTCTAGCGCGTTAAAGACACAACCTCTTAAAAACAATTCCAAACTTTAAAATTCCCAGTTCTTGAATTCCGATAAACATAAATTAAAAGTTTTGTTTGCCAAACTTTGGAAGTTGCCCTCTGCCAGATGGTTGACAGCACACAGTATTTGAACACTGCTAGAATTTTCCAACTCAGAACGTTGAGTTTTAAGAGGACCTCTGTCCAAGAAAAAGCACATTTCTATTAAGTGATTCATGTAGCAAAGGAAAATGCTACCACCAGAGCACACCATCACATTTAACCAGCTTTTCTCGACTCCTCCCCTCCTTCCTCTCTCTGTGTGAAATACTACCACTGGCTAGTAATTCACTTCTGTTGCCAACTGAGAAGGGTTTTTTGAGTGAATTTCCTCACCAGACACCCTCCCCCCCCATGGAAGAGCAAGTGTGCCCATTCAAATGCTAACCCCAATTCAACAAGGTGAGACAAAGGGCCAGTTTGGAACCTAGTGAGTTGGGAATGCTTGGGAGAACTTGCCAGAAATGGCTCTGGGAGGGGAGGGAAGTAGTGGAGCGCCAGTGTCTCAGGTAGATTGAGGATTTGAAGTGTCTACACAGCAAAATCTCTTCCTCGGGTGGGTCCAGGGGACTTGCTGGGGGGAGGGGGGAGTTAGCATATTCCTCAGCNTGCTCACAGGAAAGCAAGTCTCCCAATATGCAGGCTTCTGTTTAAAGGCAGACCAAGAGTCAGGTGAACACCGTGGGCTCAGGCACTGAGGACTTCTTAAAAACCTTGTTTATTCCTCCTGCAACACCGCGACATGCTAATTTTCTCTAATGAAAACCAGAGCTCCGGCCCCCAGACTACCCGGTCTGGGAAGATAGCTCGCACCCCAAGAAGCACACCAAAGCCAGCCAAGCAAACCCCGGCTTCCTGTCTGTGTTCGCTAAAGACCCCGTACTTGGTGAACACAGGCTGCTCCGACGTTACCAGAGGAAAAGTAACACTTAATGCCCCAGAAAGGCACCACAGCCCCACTGTTAACTGAAGTAGAAATTTCAACTTCGGAGAGCTCCATCTCACTTACGCAATCTCACACTTTTAGTTCCAAGGCAGGGCACGCCGGCCCTTCTGCGAGACCTCGGCAGCCCACCCCCCAACCTCCCGACTTCGGACACCTCCCCGCTGCCCATGGAAGCCCCCTCCCCCCCATCAAACTGCTCTCCCGCCCCCTGCCACTGAAGACAGACAGACGTCCCGCAACCATTAGTCAGCGCCGCAGCCGCCGGCAGAACGAAGTTCAGGGCGCCGCCACGCCTTTCCCAGGGACGAGACCTGGAAGGAAGACCATGAAAAGTGCTCCTTCTGGCCTCATCCTTTCCCTAAGAGTCTAAGAAGCCTAAAAACCCTTCAGTTTGCCCACCGCTCCCCTCCCCCCCAATCATTCTCGGCCGACTAGCCCGAACCGGCGCGCAAACCAAGACGCACGCGCGCACCAAGAAAACCTCAATTTCCATATCGGGTGAGGTTTTGTAAAATACATGTCATTTATCAGTCTTTTCCTCCAGGACTGGCAAGGAAGGCACACTTTACGCACCGAAGATGCGTTACCAGATTGCAGCCGTTTTTGTGCTAGGACACCCGGGCGGTTTCACCTCCAGGTTACAGATTCCAAACTTAGCTCCACCCGAGCTGAAAATGGCCGGAGCGCCGCCTCCCCTCCCCGAGGCTGCCGAAGCCGCCGCGGCCCCTGCCGCCTCTTGACCGATCACCCAAGGACTTGCGTCGGATCCAACACCTTTCCCCCGCGCGGCAGTGCCGCGCTCTTTGGGGACGCACTGTAGGGTGTCCTGGTGAAAGACGCGGTCCCCTCTCCAGCCCTGTTCCTTGTGCCGCTTTACCTACATGATCCGCACCGCCTCGCGGGCCTCTTCGCCCCTCTCTTCTATCCCTAGGTCCGTGCGCAAACAGCCCCAGATCCTCTCCAGCCAAACTGCACCCGGCCCGCCGCCAGATCAGCTGCGCCAAAAGGTTAGCGATGCTCCGACGTGACCAAGCCCGCGCCACTAACCCTGGTAGCCGGTAGGGACACCCCCTAAGACCCCGTACCTTCTCTGCCGGCCCTCCAAGTACGCGCGACTCGAGGGGAACCGCGGGGCCGTCCGGGAGAGGTCGGCTCTGGAGTGCGCGGGCAGGTGCGCACGCTTTTGCCGCGGACTCCCGCCCGGTGAGCGCCCGGAGAGGGGTGTCGGCGGCCAGGACTAGCGCACAGCTGCGGGGAGCACTGGCGCCGAGGTCCCGCGGCTCCAAATTGGCGGCGCTCGGACCTGGGCTCCAGGCGCTGAGCGTCTTAAAGCGCCGCGCGCGACTTGTCCCGGAGCCGGCCGTCTCCGAGTTGTCGCCCAATCCCAGGGTGCTTGCTTCTCGCACTTTGCAACAGTGTCGCTACAGCTCGGCCGCTCGCACGGTGAAAGTTGGCGCGCGCACCTCGGAGCCACATTTCGGGTGCCTGCCAAGGCTACCCGGCTTGAGACCAGTCTTTAAGAGGGGAGAAAAAAGCGCGTCAAACAAGTGACTTACCCGTGCCTCTTGGGTGTGCAGCTCGAAACCTGGGGCGCGCCGGCGATTCGGGGCGCGCGTCCTGGACACCAGTTCGGGAGCCTCAGCTGTCTCCAGCGGGGAGCCCGGAGCGCCCCGTCGTCCAGCAAGCCTTTGGCCACCTGGGCGCCCCCGGCGCCGTCCCGGCCCCAGGGGGAGCCTTTGCTAGCCCGCCCCGGCCCCCAGCCTCGCCCAGCCTCCCGGGCCGGCTAGCTGAGCCTGCTGCTCTCCCGCCGTTTCCTCACCTGCCTTCTCCTCCCACCTCTCCTCCCGCGGGCTCCCGCACCGACCCCAGGGCTCTCCAGTTTAGTGGAGGGTAACTAACCTGAGTCAAAGAAAACAAGGAGAATCTGGACGGCGTCCTCCATTAGTGACGCCGGATGGGGATGGGTCCCCTTTTGGAAGGGGACTCCGGGGACCGGTCGCGGCGGGTGGGCTTCTTCGGCTTGCAGCGGCGCTGCTGCTTCTTCTCCTCCTCCTTGGGCTCCTCGGACTCCTCGGGGTCCCTCGGATCCTTGTCCTTAGGCTCGGGCTGGGGCTCCTCCCCCTGCCTGGGGTTCTGGGGCTCCTGAGCGCTGGGCTGCGCGCGACTCGGGGAGGCGTCGGGGCTCCGCAGCCTCAGAGCGTGCAGACGCTCGGTGAGAGACGGGCCGAAGGCGGTGTGCTTGGGCACCACGGGGCCGCGCTCGTCCTCGGGCTCGGTCTCGGGCTCGGTGGCGGGGGCGGTCTCGGGCTCGGTCTCGAAGTCGGTCTCGGATTCGATTTCGGACTCGGACTCGGTCTCGGTCTCGGATTCGTAGTCAAACTCTTCCTCGTACTCTAGGCACTCGGGGAGGGACAGCTCGAGGTCGGCCTCCTCGTGCTCGTGGTCAGACTCGGGGGGCTCGGGGAGCGCCTGGGCGCCGGAGCGGTGGTGGGCGTTGAGGAAGCCCCGGCGCTGCTGGGCGGCCGCGCGCTGCTGGGCGCGGGCGTTGGAGGTGGCAAGGGCGCGAAGCAGCGCGATGGAGCAGGAGAGCCAGAGGAGCGCGGTGGCCGCCCGGCGGCCGATCGGCGG
>NW_027532250.1:174722-181419 GCF_008692635.1 Crocuta crocuta
GGCGAGCTCGGCGCCACTGCTGAGCCCGGGACCTACGATCCATCCTCTGAGGCGCACCCCGAGAAGCCTGCCCGCCCTCTGGCTCTGCAGAGAGCGGCTCCGATGCGCATCGGCTGCTGGAGCCGAAAAAGGTGCACCCCGCGAGGTGAGGAGCTGGGTCTGGAGGTCCCAGCCCAGCCTGGGGGTAAGGGGGGAAAAGGGAAGCCCCTACCTTCCTGACCACTCAACTTTCTGGAGCTCCGCGCCTCCGCTCGCCTCTCTGGGCGAGAAGAAGGGATGGGGAGAGGGGGAGAGGAAGCCGGTCTCCTCCCGGGCTCCTCTCTCTAAGTCTCAGACTCCGCAGCCTAAGACTCGGGAGAGGCGCCTCCGCGGGTCCTCTCGCCTGGGAGAGGGAAGAGGAGACTGAGGCGGGGAGGGCCGCGGCGGGAGGTTCTGCAAAGTTGCGCGACTTGTGGCGGGCATGTGCAGTAGGGAGGCGGGGGCGCCGGCCGCGGCGCAGACCCGAGCGGGCCGGCAGGTGGCAGGAGGGAACCTTGTTTGAAAGGATCGGGGCGAAGCGAGGGGCGGGGGCCGTGGCGGGGGGGGAGGAGCGGAGCGAGCGAGCGAGCGAGCCCCAGGTTAGGGTGGGCACGGGTCCTCTGCGGGGTCGCTACCCCTCCTCCACCCCGGGGTTACCGGTAAAATAAAGCTAGAAACCAGACCGCTACATTGCAGATATTCGGCGGAATGAAATGAGGGTCTGTGCGTGGGTATTAATGATGCAGCCACAGGCGATTTCCAGGGGCTTCATAGTTTGAGGATGGTAACCTCAGGCAGTCATTAATCACGAAACCACCTTCGGGGGGATCTGTTATAGTGACTGTAATTAGAGCGTTGGCGAAAAGTAGCCCCCCCCCCCATGTAGTCTCAGTTGGTTAATTACCTCAGGGGCAAACAAGCATCTTTCCTAGGAAGGGACTCCACAGGCGGGGTGATGGTTTGCAAGTCCACAACCCCGTCAGTGGGCTGCCATGAGCGCTGGCTGAGCCCGGCGCGGGGGACAGACTTTAATTAGCTGGAACCAGTAGTTCCGGGAAGTCTTTCCTGAGCTGATATTCAGCAGGTCTAGTCAGTTCTCTGCCCCTGTGGGGCGCTGCAGGCTGGTCAGATATCAAGCGGACCTCATGGGGTACCCCTTAAAGCTCTTTCATTTCATACAAAGATAGGTTTTCAACAAAGCTAATTCATTCAACGGGTATCTATTGAGCGCCTAGCGCGGGCCAAGCTCTGTTGCAGGTGCTGAAGGTGAAGTTAAAAAAAAAAGAGAGAGAGAGAGAAAGAAGAACGTGAATTAAGGAAAGGCTGGTTAGGACTAATCTGCCCGTAATCGGAGCTTTAAGCTACTCAGAATCCCACCAATCCTTAATCCACGTTGGGTTCTGCAGGAGAAAACTATCGGGTCAATCAGAGTACTAGGGCTAGCTGGTGGCTACCCACACCCCTAGAGCACGTTGAACCCCGAAGGCTGAAAGGGAGGAGGAAATTAATACATCTTTCTCAGCCCTGCAAAATCACATGAGCTCTTCGTCCTCCTGAAGGGGGATCCCTGGAGTTATCTTTGCTCGGGAAACGATGGTCCTTTGGAAGCTCTTGGATTCCCTCTGTAACCCGACCGCTGCTTCCGGGTTGTGCACGATGGCTTCCCTGGTAAGGTGTGGACATAGTGGCAAGTCCAAAAGTGGAGTAATTCAAAGCTAAATCATCTTCCCAGAATCCCTGGATGTGTCAACAAAGTTGTTCCACCTGGGGCCTGTGGTTTGGTTTGATTTTGGTCTTTGAGTCAATTCAGTATGCGGGGAATCGGAGAGGCATGACCTCTCATAATTCTGGTTTCCCTTTTGAGGTCGTCTACCAGGCTGTCCCTCCTGGTACTCCCTTCTCCGCATCTAAGAGTCATGGCGCCACAGCTGTTAGGCGGCATGGTCCACTCGTGCTCGAATCGCCAACACCATGCCCGCTTACCGCTGTCAAAACCAGGGTGTAGACCTTCGCAAGTTCTGGCAACCACTTTTGACGTGTTGAGAGTTTTGTTTGTTTGTTTCTGCATCTTGGCTGTGGACGTTCTAGAATGTTCCTGGCCTGGCTTCTCGGCTGTGTCTATCTTGCATCTTGTGTTCTTCGAGTTAGTTTGTGGCATTCAAGTACTGATTGGTCTAATCAAGTGGGATTGATTGGGCAGACCCCATAAAGGGACGCACGTCTGTATTCTAGTTGTGCCCCACTGTCACACTTTGCCGAGAACCCGAGAGGGTTTCACTGTCACAAGTGCCCGCCTCCCACCACCATGTGGATATTAGTGTGGGACACCGGATGGTCTTTTGGAGTTGCCCAGCTCAAGTCCTTATCATTGCTCAGCCCCCATCAAGGAGGGATGCCTCTAAAGGTTTTAACTCCTATTGACCCACCTGCTTTATGCCTTTCAATTAGCACAAGCTCACTGACGCGGATGGAACATAAAGACATCGTTCAAGTGATTTTTCAAGGCACACTGGGGAAAAAAGTCAGGAATATGTGGGTGCTGGTGAATGCCCTTTCAATGGAGACGAATGCCAGCTGTCAGCAACGCGGTGGATTATGATTCTTTAGTGTTCATAAGAAAGTACTTCGTTTTTCAGAAGGAGTGCTTTATGCCTGTAATGGAGACGGCAGCCCCGAGCTGATGCACTAATACAGATACACTGAGACTGCCTGCGTTATTAACAAATGTGCATTACATAATACGTATTTTTGGACTAGATTCTGCATTAGTAATGCACTTTCTTTGCAAGATGCATTTTAATCAGCAAATGAACGTTTAACAAAACACTGCGTTTTAGAGCCCTGGTCCCGCGCAGTTACAGATACGTCTCGGTGCGCGTTCCACGCGGGCTTCTGGAGGGGCGGCAGGGCCCCCCTGAAATACTGTTCATCTCGCACTTAGGGCCGAGGTCGAGCAAATGGATCTGGGCAGAAAATGCTGTTTAAAATGCATTACGTGCATGACTTTAAAAAGTGCTTGCTGCAGAGTGAATTTCAAAAAGGAGCAAGCGGGTGATGAACGACCTCGTGTTGTTAGCAGGGTGAGGGACGAGGGGCTCTGTCTGTCTGCCGGTAAATAAAGTGTGGTCATATGTCACCTTCGCGCTCTGCCGGAGGGAGGCTCCGGAACCTGCCGGACAGGAAAGTGCGGTGCCCAGTCCATCAGCGCATCAGTGCGTCGCACAATAGGGTTCTGATTGGGATGAATTGTGGAGAATATTGTCTTCAGCCCCTTAAAGGATTGTCCTGTGGAACGGGCACTGAGATGTATTTTGTGTGGCTCCAGAGGGCAAAATTAGAAGCTATGGGCAGTAGTTACAACAGGCAGATTTCGGCTCAACCCAAGGAAGAATATTCTAACAATTAGGGCCCTGAAATGGAACGGCTGTCAGGAGGCAGTTGGCTCTTTGTCAGAAGCGGTGTTAAATCAAAGGACAGATGAGCACATATTGGAGATGTTTTCCATGGGACTCATGAGCCGGGCCGAGTTGGAACTTGATGCGCGCCAGAGTTCTTTTCAGCTCGGATTCTGATTCCATGAAAGGCATCTGGAGACCTTGGGAGACGGGCTGGGGGCTCTACTGATGGACATGCCCTTCCGACTCTGCTGCTATTTTAGAAGCATTTGGAAGTGCGTGCGGCTCAGTGACAGGAAGGAATGTTCGGGTGGCAGTTTCGGGACAAGAGCAAACAGGTGTGCGCGGATGGAACCGGGAGTCCGCTGCGCACAGCTTTCATAACCCGGTCCGGGCTCTGAGGCGCCTGGCTCCACGACTCCCTCCCTCGCCTGAGCAAAGAAATCAATCAAGTCCGTCTATTAATTGCACCGGGTCCTCTGCCTCCCCTCCCACAGCCGTCTCGGGGATTAGGAACGAAACGGGCTCTAACCATGAGGAGTTGAGTCACTTCTGTGAGCGAGGCCCTGTCGCGGGCACCGTAGGGGACGATAGTAATCGAGGGCGGGCCGCGGTCTCACCGTCCCCTCCCCCGACACGCGTGCCAGCGCGAGGTGCCCCCAAATTCTAAAACGTGGGCTCCCAACAGGTGCCGAGGCGCAGTCCTCCACAAGGCACGTGAACTGCCGAGGGAAGGCTGAGCAGTGTTTGCACAAGCAGGGGGGAGGTCATCTGGTGGGTTTCTGAAAAAGGTGGGTTCGGTTTTTGTTTTGTTTTTGTTCTTCGTCGTCTGACTTTGGAGATTTTCTTGTTTTTTAAGAAGCCGTGAGAGGATTGCTCTCAGTCCATCTGTTCCGTGTGCCTACCGTGCGCGCGAGCTGTCGCTCTGGGGGGACGGAGATGGCGCACAGGGGTTCTCACAAGGCTTGACAGGCTATTGTCATGGGTCCCCTAGACGCCAGCACAGCTTCCGAGAGGAGACAAGCGATAGACGATCGGTTCTGTTCTGCCAGGGGAGAGGGTACAGTCCCCCTGGAACGTGTGTTTGTGTTTGTTGTTTTGCTTTGTTTTCGGGCCGCCGCTGGAAAGGACTGTTTTTCGAGACGGAGAGCTTTCTGAACTTTGTTTTGGGTAGAAGTGAATTCCGGGGGTTTGGGGAACCCCCTGCCCCCGCCGTGGCGGTGAGCTAGACAGGCTCAGTCCCCTTGGCACTGCCCCTCGCCCCGGCCCCCCCACAGGTCTGGGGACAGTTACAGAAGCATCTGGCTCATTTCTCTGGGGCGCTATTTTGCTGTCACTCGGACTGCAGTGGTACCGATGGGCTCTCACCAGTAGACACAGTGACAACCCAGACTCCTGATTTTGTGTTCTGGGGGGAATGCCATCCAGAGCTTCAGGCAAATGATAGGGGGAAATAACCACCTTTCTGACATGGCTGGATTGTGTCTGGGCCTTCGTCGGGGTCATAGTGCCCTTTGTTTTTATGGGGAGACAGGATCAGAAATGAACCCTCTTCCCGGGTACAGAGCTGTCAGGAGCTGTCTTCCCAGAGTGGCCTTTCTGTCCCTTGCGGTCGTGCTCTACCCAGGGTCTCCCACCAACACCCACCCACCGGCACCCCCTCCCCCCCCCCCCCCCCCCCACAAGAGCTCCACACACTCCTCTGGGCACAACCGGGTCCTCCAGTGGCAGTCACTAAACCCGAGCCCCAAGGGGTTTTCACCGGACACCCAGCACCTCCAGCCAGTGCTCTCAGGATTCAGCCTCTGGTGCCAGNCTGATCCAACAGGAAGGGTCTGGAAGCTCCCTCATGTAGACGGAGCCTGAGCTCGGGCCTCCAGGTCGTCGCTGCTCGTGGTGCCTACCTCTCTCTCTGCTTCGGCCCTGGCCCTCCACGTTCCTGTGCTCCCGGGCTTGCACTCTGGACTCTGGCCGCCTGCCTGGCCTTTGCCCTGTAGAAGCTGGGTCGGGTCGGGTTCTGCCCGTCTGCCCACCCCCAGCTTACACGCTTGCTTGCCTGGTTCTCTCCCAAGGCCAGCTGACACACCGGTGTCCCAAGCCGCCCGCAGCCCAGGCGGTGCTGGTCTCCGTGCCCCCCCGGCCCCGCACGCCGGGCTCCCCATGCGGCCGGTGGGCTGCTGATCGCCGGGGACTCGGCCACCGCGAACGTCCTCCGGCGCGGGGCTTTAGCTTTCGCCCAGCTCTGCTGGTCACCCCACCTTTACCTCCAGCCGCCAGCGCTGACAGAGGCTCCAAGTTGTTTTTCTCCCATCTGCTGAGACTCTGACTCACCCCTTCAGACTTGGTGGGGGAGCGAGGGAGCGAGCAGCGAGCCCAGAGGGGAACAACTCGGAGCTGGTGTCGTGGTTCAGGCTCACACTCACAGAAGCCCTTTCCGCTCGAGCTCTTCAAAATATGATTAGACCAATTTTACACGTCTAGTCACTGAGGCTCTGGCAGATTGGGACTGTTTCTAGACGTGCGAAGTGAAGTGGGGAATTGAGGCAATTATCTTCAGGCAAATGGCTCTGGGCTCTGTAATCAGTCCGTCCTGGTAACGGGGGAATCAGCCTCATTCACTGTAGCCCTGCTTTGAGTTCAAGAGG
Organism: Crocuta crocuta; assembly: GCF_008692635.1. NCBI lineage: Eukaryota > Metazoa > Chordata > Mammalia > Carnivora > Hyaenidae > Crocuta > Crocuta crocuta. The sequence continues at coordinate 180,781 of NW_027532250.1, forward strand.
CTTCTAGGTATTGTTTGTTATTTGAGCTGGGCTTTGTTTCCGAGGGGCGGCCCGCGGGCCTGGGGAAGCTGCAGCCGGCCCCGCACAGGTGTCAGGACGTGTGGCTCCCTCTGGCTTGTCTGGTCTCCCCAGCCCTGCCCTCCTCGTGTGTCCGGGCCCCCAGACATGCGGCCCGGCGACCTCCAGGCGCGTCCCCGTGCTGGGACCGGACAGATTCCGGCGGGGCCCACGCGTTGGACACAGAAGTGCGCGTGCCAAAGCAAATGTCCTACGACGCGGGGAGAATAACAGCAGAAGTGAGCAAAATGAGCAATGAAAGCTCATAGCCTGGCCACGGCTTCTCCCGCTTCCGCTCACTCGTTGCCCATTGGGAGTTTCTCCCTTTGCTGGTCTAGAAATGCCCCCAACAGATCGGCCGTCCCTTCCCTCCCGGCTCTTCGCTCGCTGAGCAAGAGAAGACGTGTTTTTCCCGAGCACAGAGGTCTGTTTTGCTTTGAGTGCAGACTTCAGTCCTAATTGCCCTTGAGAACAGGCCTCGTCATTAGGAAGCCAACCAGCGGGCGACCAGGGTCGCGTGGGGCCTGCTGGGTGACGCCGGGTGCCGGGCCCTGGCCAGGGAGCCCAGAGGGAAGGAAGATG
>NW_027532250.1:181481-193928 GCF_008692635.1 Crocuta crocuta
AATTAGCCACCACCCCAGCAAGGAGGCAGCAGGGCTCGCCGTGGCCGTGGGAAAACATAGAGGAAGCAGAAAGGTGTTTTTTTTTTTTCCGATTGTCGGAAACCTTCATCGCTGTCACTTTGAAATTTCCTGATGCTGCTCAATTAGTTAAACCTAAAACTTCCTGTCCACATTGGAGATAAGGGGGTTTGAAAAACATCCAGGCAGACTATTGTGGCATAATGTGGCTTGTGTGTGCGTGTGTGTTATTTATTTATTTATTTATTTATTTATAGCTGATGGCTAGTTTATTCCTGCTCCATTTGTTAGATCTAACAAAAAATCCCTGGTGTTTTACCGTGATTGGCTTACGGCCTTAATGATCATCGTCTTATACTGCATTTTAGGATCTGCTGGGGCGAATGCCTTCTTACGGCATCCTGTTGTGGAACCCTCGATAGTTCTGCCCATTTATTTTCCTCTAGAATTTAAGGACCATTTTTATCAAGTTCTGTAATGACCTTGGTGATCTTTTGACTGGATTTGCATTCACTCTATAAATTAAGTTGGGAAAGACTGTCATCTTTTCTGCATTTAGCCCTGCGCCCCATGTGACCTCACTTTTCATTTACTCGAGTTTCTGTCTCTCCCATTAAGGATTTGTGTTTTCTTGACATGATTCTGATACATCACATGTAGAGTTTGAGATGTGAAAATATATCCTGGACTTCCCAAGCATGTGCTACTCGCGTTGCCACTGTGAACGGGCTCTCTTTTTTCCATGATCTTTTCAGCCTGTTTATTATGTGTTTATAGGAACGGTATTGATTTTGGGGGCGTTTTTCTCAGATTCGGCGACTTTTAGAATTAGTTGGCTTATGAGGCCGCCAGCAGCCTGCTCAAGCAAACCCTCAGTGAAGGGTGCAGAGGATTTTGTCGAAGGGAGAGAGGTGAGGTTGGTGATCACCAAATGCCAATCGGCAGTGAAATGAGAAAAATGAAGAAGATTGATGTGTGGTGGGTTTTTCATCAGGCTCAATTTATTCAGAGAAGGGACCTTTTCTCTTTTCTTCCTTTTTTAAGGTTATGTTTTTAAGTAATCTCTACCCCCAAGGCGGGGCTTGAATTCATACTCCAAGATCAAGAATCACATGTTCCCTGACTGAGCCAGCTGGGGCCCCAGGTACTATTCTTGACAATGGAGCCAACATAAGCCTCCTTCCTGTTAGTATTTCACTGTCCTCTCTTTTCGAATCACAGTAGATAGTAATTTGAGTTGTTTGTTTTAAGATTTTTTTGACTTTTTTGGGGTTTTTCAAAATTTTGTTTTTATGTCACTTTTTAAAATGATCTTACTTCACATGAAAAAAATAAGTTGGCAACCCCAGGTTGGCAGCTCACATTTCTTTGAAATTTTAGCGTTGTCTGAAATCTCTACATCAGGAACTTCCACCCTGTGCCCTCTTGGACTGTATAGTTTGTAATGTTTGGTCATTCTGGGCTTTTTTTTTTTTTTTTAAATTTTTAAATGTTTATTTTTGAGAGAAGACAAAGTGCAAGTGGGGGAGGGGCAGAGAGAGAGAGGGAGGGAGACACAGAATCGGAAGCAGGCTCCAGGCCCCGAGCTGTCAGCACAGAGCCTGACGTGGGGCTCGAACCCACGAATTGTGAGATCGTGACCTGAGCCGAAGTTGGACGCTTCACCGACTGAGTCCCCCAGGCTTCTTTTTTTCATTTAAAAATAAGTTTGGTTTATTTATTTTTTTATTCTTCTGGTTAGTCATGTCATTTTGTCAGATTGATATTTTAGGTCTTCTTTCATCTTATTCTAGTCTTCTCACCCTCCCGTGTACCTCTCCACGCTCTCAGGTTGTTCTACTCAGAGTAGAGTCCTTACTCCGTTACTAAAGAGGGGATGGGATGGGGACATCCTCATGGTGTGTCTTTTTAAAAGGGATTTTCTCGTAATGTCCTTTCTCTGACAGTACTTAGGTGGCTTTTAGGAGGAAATACGTTGGCATCTCATGAGAGGGCTTAGCAGAAAGGCTGAGGGGGGTACAAGGTGAGAAACCAGATTTGGGCCCAGATGGGCCTGGATGTGCGTCTTGTAGCCCTTTGCTTCATAGCTGACCAGTGGCATTAACCTGTCTGGCTTTCTGTGTCCTCAGTTGCAAAAATGGTTTTTTTAGGGTCCCCAAACCCCTGCCTTCCAGGGTTACAGAGAGGGTCAAATGAGGAAAGAATAGAAAGTGCCTAGCAGTGGTCTATAACAAGCAAACTCCGAACCAGTAGTTTGACTGATGGCAGCTGTCATTGGTGGCGGTGGCTGGGATGGTGGTGGAGGAGGCAGTGGTAAAGGCCAACAGGCAGGAGAGAGTGATGGTGAAGATTGCAAGGAGCCCAGTAAAGCAGAGAGAAAACTTGATGGAAAGTTGGAGAAGGCCATCACATCGGGTTTTGTCTGTATACATTTCCAGTTCCCCTGCGGGGTCTTCTGTACGTGGTTTGATGTACAGAAGGACCCCGAGTACCCGCTATGGGCCACGCCCGTGCGAGGCACCAGAAATACGTTGGTGAGCAAAATCAGACTCTTTCTCTCCCCTTGGTGCAGCCAGTGGGGCATCTGGAAACCATGAATCATCATATTAAGGAGAGTGTTGTCGCGACCCAAGCTAAGGGCACTGGAAAAGAGACGTGTTTTCTTTTTTCGGAGTGTAGGGCAGAGAGAGGAAGCCGTCCTAGATTTGGGCATGTCAGGGAATACTTTCCTGAGAAAACGATCCGTGCACACTTGAGCTGCGAACTGAAGGATGAGCATGTGGCGGCGGGGGGTGGGGTGGGGGGTGGTGCAGTTCCGAGAGCAGGAAGAGCACGTCTGTGGGCCCTCTGCTGGGCGGCACTGAGGGCGTTAGGGGAGCTGGCCGAAGGGCCGCACCAACATGGGGTGCAGAGTGCAGTGAGTCTGGGGGGTGGACAGGGACCGCCGTGTAGGGCGTCTGGCCTGGCAGGGCGACATGCAGTCTTGTGTCCTGAACACCCTTAGGATGTCCTCATGGCTGGGAGGTGACACAGTCAAGCCGTCTGTTTCAAAAATCTCTCTGGCCGTGGGCTAGGGGGCTGGAATTTGAAGGAAGCCAGAGATGATGGAGCCGTTCTATAAATTCATGAAACTAGTGGTAGTGAGAGTGGCCTTGAGAGTCATTTGGGACATTGACTAGCAAGGCTTGGCGGCAGCATGGCCCGAGGGGTCGCTGTGTGAGGAAGGTGCCCAGAGGGAAGTCCGTGCCTTTCGCTGAAGGGGCAGGGGCAGGGAGGAGGGTGAGTTCTGTCCCCGACTTGTCAAGTTGGAAGTGCCTTGCACAACCTGTGAGGAGGAATCCACTAGGCAGAAGGATCGGGAGGGTCCGGAGCCTGATGGAGGGGAAGTAGAGGAGAGGCCACCACGTTGAGTTTCCAGAGTCGTTGGGGACGGGGGTTGTCCTGGGGCCAGAGGGACTGGAGATCAAGTCGTAGCCCCTTTGTTGTTCAGGTGAGGAAACAGGCTCAGAGAAGGCGGCCCTGCTAGTTTGTGGCAAAACCCCTCCTAGACTGGATTCTTTGGTCCCTGCGTGGCGGACCGAGGGGAGGACCTTCACGGAGACTCGGAACGTGAACCGAGGGCTCGGATGTCAACCCCTTTGATACCAGGTCTGTTTTCCGGCAGCATCCAACGGGCAGTTCACAGTTTCGCATTCTTCTCTTGATCACTTTAGAGCTGACGTTCTGCCGGCTCCTTATTAAAGGAAGAGCAGAGCAAGAGCTGGCTGGAAGTAGTTTGGAAGCTCGAAATAGAACTATACCATCGCACGGCAGCCGGGAAGGACTTGGGCAAGGTTAGAGCTAAGATCATTTGGCGACACTCTTTTCCTGCTGGTTATTTAAAAATCCAGCCAAGTTCCAAAGCACCAGTTATGACTTAAAGCTGGTCCCCAGAATATGGGGATTATGTGCAAGAAAGGCAAAGTCGTTTTTCTCAGGACCCTTTTTCAAGATGCCTCCTCTTTGAAACCTGTGAGGCCTCAGCACCTTCTGGTTGTTACTTTCAAAAGAAAAAAAACCACAACACCGCAGTGTTTAATTACATGTGGGGTACGTGGGTTAGATTTATCATAAATCAGTTAATAATAAGGACTGGGGCCCAGGCTAAAGTCGGCTTTGATGGCCAGCCACCACCAGCCACTGTCTCCATATGCCCCCTCTCAATGCCCCCGAGGCTACCAACTTCACATAGGATGATGCGTTTCCATAGAAAAATGGCTTTAAAAAAAAAAAACGCAAGTCTTGGGTTGCTTGGGGGGCTCGGTTGATTGGGTGTCCAATTTCGGCTCACGTCATGATCTGGCTATTCCCAAATTCAAGCCCCGCATCTGGCTCTGTGCTGACAGCTGGGAGCCTGGAGCTGCTTCAGATTCTGTGTCTCCCTCTCTCACTGCCCCTCCCTCGCTCGTGCTCTGTCTCTCTTGCTCTCAAAAATAAATAAAACATTAAAAAAAATTTTTTTTTTAATTTATAAAAAAAACACATGAGCCATGTTTATGTCGCTTGGCAGCCTCTGTTGGTTCACAGGAGATCTCCTTTGTTCTTTTCTGTTGTCACCCTGTCCTCTCTGGTCCCAATAGCAGACTGTCGATAGTCACTTCCCAGGTGATGTCTGTTTTGGCTCGTTTCTGCGCGGTCCCCTGTCCGGGCACACGCTCTGTGCACACGTTTCCAAGGGTTTCCCTAGGGTCAACCCGAGGCGGTAGAACCGGCAGGTCCCAGGCAGATGCGGAGTTGTGACTCAGTTTCCCTTTAGTACGGGCCTGCCAGTCTGCCCCCCTCCCCAGCAGTGTGTGTGTGTGTCCCTCACCTTCTCACACCACCCGGTTGCTCTGGCCAGTGGAGCAGTGGCACCAGCGGTTCGCCCACATCCCCACAGATTTGGAACCAGGTCCTGGAGCTGCTTTCCTGAGGGTCGTGACCTTGGCCATTGAACTTCAGTGAAATACATTGCCCAGACCTGCCACCAGGGGAGGTGCGGGGAGACCTCGTGGAGGGAAATGAGACAAGAAGCCTCTGTGAAAGCTCTGTGCCCAGTTTCTTCAAGTTCTTACGAAGGGGACGGAGTTCTTCAAGACCGAGCATCCACATAGGACGCTTACTGGTACTCCCTCCCCGGACGAACTTTAAGCAGTGCTCCGGTCACGTGATCATTTTGAACCTGCTTGGTAGGTTCCTGATCTAGACAGTTTAGATTGGGAATGACCGCAATGGAAAGAATGCTCTCCAGCCTTTGAGATCCGGGGACCCTGTCCCCTGATCTCCTTCCTGCGCGGCTCGTTGCTGACAGAGACGAGGTAGTCAAGGCGCGTAGCCAGAGTTCCCTTAGAGTTTATCATCCAACACAGACATTTTTGCCTGTGAAAAGCTGCGGTAACTGGAGGGGGTGCTGGGGTGACGGGTTAACTAGGGCTTTCCTGCAAACCGAGTCGTAGGGGCATCCTAGCTTTTCTGAATAGTAATGTTAGTATTGTTATTAATATCTTGATAATATTGTCCTTATATAAATAAAACTAATGAAATGATTAACAATGTTATTTTTAGCATGTTTAAAAGAGTAACTTCCCAACTCCAACTAGTTTTAATATAGGCTTCTATCCAAGCGCGAAAGGTCTGTCCTGGGAGCCCGTTAGTTGAACGGCTTGAACTCTCGGCGTGAACAGAGAGATTTGCTCGGCTGTGTTTCCAAAGTCACTGTAGAAACGCAAGAAAAAGAGCAAACTTGGGGGAAAGAAAACAGGAACTTTCTCTGAGATCTTTCCTGGGGGGTTTTGACTGGAGAGCTGAGCGGCGGGGCCACATGGTTGCTGGGGGGCTTTGTTCCCCATCTGGGCTCCTTCTTGCCCCCCTTACACACGCACACCCCAGTGGGCTGGAAACGCCTCACAGCACGCGGCCTGGAACAGAGAAGGGGGGGTGGCCTGGCGTGTGGGTGGAATGGCCATTTTTAGGCGGAGAGAGTACTCAGAAACTTCCCGAGTTCCAAAGCACCATAGAACTTAGGAAAAAGAAATTGACGGTCCTTTAGAACTATTGAGACTCTTGCTCAAACTTGAGTGATTTCCACACCAGCGAGATGACGTTTGCTGTATTCCCATCCTACAGCTACGCTTAACGGCTTTCTTTAAATCAATTTGCTGTATTTATGTCAATGAATTTAGTTTCAGAGGAAAATTATTCCAATATTGGCTCCTGGCTAAGAAGTTTTTAAACACGCGAGGAGATAAATGCATAGCTCTTAACATGGCCGACACGGGCTCTTGGCCCCTTGGCCTCCTCTTGGGCACAGCCATGGTCCAGTGCGGCCTGGTCTTCTCCCCGGCCTGTGCGGAGAGGCGTCGTCCCTTCATCCCCCGGGGAGAATCCTCATCTGGGCCCCAGAAAAGATGGCAAGCCAGGCCGTCTTCCTGTTCTGGGCAGCGCATCCTTGTTTCCCTCGCCAACGGCTATTTACCATCAAGGGGGACCAAGGAGATTTTGACCCCGGTATCTAGTAAGGCACCTCCTAGCTGAGGAGGTGGTGGGAAGAATTCTGGTTCCAACCAGCTGAAGTCTGTTGAACTTCAACGGCACGAAATTACTTGGGGCATATTTTCTTTCCATGACATTTGCCTTCTAATAATAAATCGACAGATGTAGTCGTCTTGATCTGCCTTTACCATGACATTTGCCGTCACTTCACATGTTTTTGTTTGCAGACGCAGCCAAGAAACAGGCTTATCGGTGAGGCTTTGACCCGTGCCCTTGGCCTCCGCAGAGCTCTGTCCCGAGCAAGAACAACAGGGGCGTGAGCCCAGGCACCCTCCACTTCCTGCCTGCGCCTCGCAGGGGCCCGCCCATCCCCCACTTTGTGCTGAGGCCTCTCCTCTCATGCGGAGCTTTCCCTGGGGTTTGGGGGGTGGGAGGAGGGGGGTCTTTTCTCCCACTGTGTGCTTGGTTCTTGAGTGGAGGACAGAAACGGCCAGAAAGAAGCCTGTGCCTAAAACCCCGGATCCAGAAGTGTGGGGTAGGACACGCATTTCCTACAGGTCAAAAGCAAGTAAAAAGAAGCCAAGGTAGACATGATGAAGGGAGCACATTGCAGCGCGCACGTGCCACACCCGAGATCCGTGACTCTGTTTCCCTGGTGCAGAGGGTGGGGTGCAGGCTGGGGAGAAAGGCCGTCGGGGAGATGGGGTGCCCGGCCGTGTCATGCTTGGGTTGGTTCACTGTGAGGTTTAAGTGCTGAATTTAAAAAGTGTGTGTGGAGACGCTCTCCGTGGGTCAGTGGAACGGGGCGGCTGAAGCGAATCCAGGGCTTCGGGGAGGGGACCTGGTGTGTCCCACCAGCGGAGGGGGTTTCGGGCCGGGCTGTTGCCGGCCGGTGCGCCGGGGCCACGCTGGCTGTAAGCATTCTGCGGGCTTTTCTTCCACACGTGTAGTGTGAATATGTGTTGCACAATTTTGAATATCGAATTCAAGTTCTGTTGAGTTTTTGTTGACTCTTTTCTCACGTGTGCACTTTGAAACTTGTCGACTGTCGCTACGGAAGTTCCCAAGTGGGCCGGGCTGGAGATGAGACCCTGGGGCCCCGCACAGCCACGGTAGCCCATCAGCCATTGCTGCCTCCTTCACCCCTACGTCTTCTTCGTGTATCTTTCTAAGGCTCTTCCAGAAATACTACCATTCCGCCCGCTCTTTCTAGACTCTTCTGGGGTCTGTGGAAGCCACCGTCTTCCCCGCAAGGAGAGCAAGTCCCGTAACTGAGCCTGCTTTTCCCTTCCCCCTCCCCTGAGCCATGCCACTGCCGCCTGGGTCTAGGGCACCCTCTCGAGGGGAGGGGATGCCAACCCCCGGAGCCCCAGGAGCCCCTGAAGGCACCGCCCATTTGCCAGGTCCCCTGGAAAGGCCCCCACGTTGATCACTAAGACTTTTTCCAATTCCCAAAACAGTGCAGACACATTTTCGGTGACCAGGCAAATCTCAGCTCTGCTCTTTCTAAAAGAATGCACACTTGGAACATAACAGAGCCCAAATCAGTGCGATGGCAGTTGTCACTGTCCATGTGGAAAGATTTTGCCACGGCCAGCTGCCGGGGCTCCTTGTGCTATATTAATAGCAGGGCCGTGGGGCCCGATGGGGTCAGAAGCCAGGGAGAGGGGAGGGACAGCTGTGGCGGACATCACACCATGCTCCAGGCATGTGCTCCCGTGTCACGGGCACACAGATGGCCCACAGCTTGCCCTGCCGCTCAGAGCCCCCCAGGCCCGCGCCTGTCTTCTCCTTGTAGGGTCAGGAATGGGCTCCAGTGGACGGTGCACTTGACGGAGGAGCCAAGTGAAGACTGGCGTGATTGGAACAGAGGGCTCGGGCGGCCCCGTGTTCTGGGTCAGCTTACGCTTTTACTGGAAGTGCAGGCCTGTGCCGGCCGAATGAGGCCGTGCTATTCAAACAGCTGGGGGTATTGGGTTCTATATGCCAAGGCTGGACAGATATTTTTAAATGTCACTGGCCAAATGGAACCTCGGCTGGCGCTGGCCAGAGGGGCAGGGGGATTTGGAGGACACCGCATCAGCGGGGCTGGATACGGTCAGGAGAGCAGGGGGGGATTAGTGCTGGGAAGCAGCCCAGCGCGTGAGGCTCGGCGACGACGGAGCGGGAGGGTCGCTTGAGTAAGCGGGAGGCGCCTGGCGGGCGGCGTCAGGGGGCAGATGGAAATGTGTGGAAGCGCCATGGACGCTAGAGCTGCAGGTCAGCAAGGTTGAGCCCCCCAAGCTCACGGGGGCCGGGCCGGGGAATCACCCCTGTGGTTAAGGTTCCTGGCTTTGGTGTCATACGGAACTGAGCACTGAACCCAGCACGCCGGTGCCCGCCCCACCCCCTCGGGGCAACTCCTCCATCTGCCGGCTTGGTTTCCCGGGTTAGGAGGAGGGGATCAGGGCTCTCGGGGGATGAAGCTAGACAGGTCGCACCGGACGCCCAGCAGCAAGCCCCTAAATGGTGGCCGCTGTTGCAGAACCGAGTCTGTGGAAAGCCACCATTGTGGAGTGGCGCTGGACACCGCCCTCCAGGCCCATCCCCCCCGGAAGCATGTTGTGTTCCGCTGCACAGAGTATTTTCTCTGAAGTCTGAGTTAGGGTGGCCACCGGCGTTTGGGTATCAGGAGGCACCACCAAAACTTACGGAGAGCTGACCTCTCCCGGCCTGTGGGAGCCTCAGGTTGTCTGGGACCTGCCCGCGGGCAGCCGTGACCGAGGGGCGGCTGCCCCCTGTCGGCGGGCTGCAGACCACCGCCCTGCTNCCCCCCCCCGGGCGCCACCTGCCCCCGTCACTCACCTCTGAGCAGGGCCTGGCCTCTGTAGGCATTTGCACTTGCTCTCTTCACAGTGAAGTGGAGCTATTATTATCTCAGGAGGGGCGAGAGCCATCGGAATTCACCACCGAATTGCTGGCTGGGGCCTCCTCGACTTTGCCGTGACATTGGTCTTGGGAGGCCTGGGCTCATGGAAGAGCACTGAGCGGCCCGGCCTGGGAAGCGGGGAGGCAAAGGACGGGGGCGGCGCTCTCTCACGAAGGCCTCTGCCGGCCCCCGGGGGCAGCTCGGCTGCCCGGTTTCTCCCCGGGGCCCCTTAGTAGCCGGCGTGGAAACACAGCGGGGTTAGGGCAGCTGCTGTGATGATGCCAATCCCCGGGCGGCTCTGGGCCGCTCAGCCTCGAGGATGGGGCTCAGGAAGGCTCGAGGCGGCCAGGGTGGGCCTGGAAGCTGGACGTGGCTTCTCAGCACCAGGAAGGAGGGCAGGAGGCGCTGAGGGGGGCGTTTGGGGCCCTTGAGTTGATCCCTGTCGCTGTGCAGAGTCTCCTGCTGGCCCTCTGCGGTCCAGACTCCCCTCTCGCTTGTCCCGGCCCCTCCGGGGTGGGGGGACCCGAGCCTCCAAGGCCGCCTGCGTGAGGGCCGGGGACCCTCCGCTTCTGCAAAGCCGCGTCTGCCCTGTGCACACGCAGCCGGGCTCAGACTCCGAGAAGCCCTCCCTCCCGATCTGCGTGCCCCTTCGCCGGACGTGTGTCACGGGGCCTCCTCTCTCCCACGTGTTCGGGAAATACATTAATTTCGTCTTCACGGCGACTTTACAGGGAAGCTGAGGTGCAGGGAGGTCACATAACCTGTGCAAGGCCACTCGGCTGGACGGTAGTGGAATCTGGATTTGAACTGCAGAGCCCACCTTCTAAACCACTGCCTTTGAATGCTGCTTGGGAGATAAGGGGGTGCTCCAGGGAGGAGTCTGGGATGACGCGTGGACTGAGTCAGGAGCCCTCCACGGAGCCAGTTGGGGGCAGGCCTTGGGGCACGGAGAGCTGGCCCTGGGCTGCAGGGACGGAGGGAAGCCAGCTTGGCTGTGGGGGTGGATGAGGGGGCGTGGAAGTGCCGAGGGGTCTAAGCCATGGTCTGAACCCACGTCTTCTAACGCTCTCTCTGCTCCCGTGTGGAAGAGGGGTTGCCAGAGGCAGAGGAGCGGCTGGGAGACCAGGTGGTCCAGCCGAGGCCTGGTTGGACCCGCCCGTGGTGATGATGAGTATGTCTGCGATGCACTTGGGGGGCTCGTGGCTCTGGACTGTGGATGTGCCACAGGTCAAAGGTCACTCTCACTTGACCAGGGTCTGAGCTGGGGTTGCTGGGGTCTGCTTCCAGTCTGGGGAAGGCTTTCCCTCTGAGGCCTTGACAGTGTAGAGGAGGGTCTCTGATACTTCTGGAATATTCCTCAGCCTGTGGTGAGAGCTGGTCCCTTCCAGCCTGGAGCAGACACGGCCTCAGGGCAGGGCAGCCTTGGAGGGCTGACTGGGGTGGGTGGTGGGGGGTGTCAGGTTAGGAAGACCAGCCAAGTGTGGGCGGGCTGGACACAACCAGTGTGTGTGTGGTGACCCGATTTCCAGCAGCGCCTTCCCTCACACCAGCACTTCCGGAAGGAGCAGTAGGGCCTGTCGATACGGGGTCATAGGCGTTTTCTGACTATAACTTTCTGGTGGACAGTGAGCCTTGAGAGGTCAGTGCCTGAACCCCTCCTCAGGCCCAAGATGAAAATGGTCAGCTAGACAGAGCGTGGGTGGCCCGTGCTCACCGTGGGCACACAGCGAAGGGGTCTTCTGGACGCCCCGAGGTCCTCACGGCGCCCTGCCCGGGCTTCCTCTCTCTGGGTGAGCGATGTTTCTGGGGGCTCGAGGGGCGGCGCGAAGTGCCCCAGTCCCTCACCACCACTAGATGGCGCAGCTGCAGCGATGATGTTGACGGGGCTCTTGGTGCCCCTTTCTCAGGAGGATCCCTGGGTGGGGGTTCCTGTGGTCCCCCTGGCCCCGGACGCTTCCTGGACCTGCTGGGACCTGGCCGTGTGGTGTCGGGTAAGCGACGGCACCTGCACGGCTGTCCGGAACGATAGTTGGGTACAGGGAGGACGGGTCTCCATCAGCGCGGTCATTTCATGCTGCACGAGGCGGCAGGTTCAACCGCCTCATTTCTTCTGTTGCTACTCGGCCTCTGCCCCTGCTCTGCGGGGTCAACAGGACGGCCATGGTTCTGTCTCCTTCCTAAAGGCTTCCCGTGGTCTGCCCTTGCCGCCCAAGGCTCCAGAGTCAACTCTGGGCAGGAGATTCGCCCAAGGTCACACAGGGAGACTTGGAGATGGTGACTCTCCGCCATTTCATCGATCACCCATTCTCTCTCCTCAGCAAAGGGGCCACGTTGCCCAAACCATCTCTGCTTCTCTCTTAAGCCAACAACAGACCGGAGTCTCCAGACGGCCTGCAAGCAGGGGTTGCGCTGACGGCCATCCTTTGGAAGGAAGACATCGAGTAGATGAGCCACCCGAACGGGACCGTGGGCAGTTGTGGTGTGTGTGCACGCGTGTCCGGTTTGTTCGTCCTGCTAACGCTTCCTTCCCCCTCTTCTCATCCTTTCTGCCCCAGGCTCTTTGTTCTCAGTGTCCTCGGAGCCTCAGCAGCCATGTCCCCGCTGCGGCTCGGGCAGCCCCGTGGCACCGCGGAGCCTCATGGGTGCCCCTTGATCTGACATCTCCACGCGTCAGCCTCTTCTCGACGGGAGTTTCACCTTTGCTCTGAGGGAAAGGTTTGCTACGAACACAGGTTTGTACAAACTCGGCCTTAGGAGGTGAAGACCGATCTTCGTCTCCACTGGAACCTAGCTATTCGGGAGGGTTTCTGGGCCGCGTTCTCTGCAAGCGTCGCTTGGGAGTTGAGGCATAGGTAGCTCTGAGGAGCGGCCGGGCAAGGGGGCCCCTCACACACACCTTGCTGGCGCTGACTTTGGGTTCACCCCCAGGCTCCTTTAGGAGTAATTCACAGTGGCGACCCAGCCCCCACCAGAGGCACCGGCAGTGCGAGGACTTACTGTACCAGGTTACC
>NW_027532250.1:193974-218990 GCF_008692635.1 Crocuta crocuta
ACAGGAGCCCCGAGCCCCCGGCAGGGCTCCTGTCCCGGCCGCACAGGGACGTCCAGCTCTGGCCACGTTCCGGATTCTCTACTGCCCCGCGCCATGGTGAGCGTCCCGGGCAGCATGTCCAGCCCTGCTGGCGCTTCCCCTCTGCCAGGGCCATCGGCCCAGAGCCTCCGGAGGCTGCTGGTCCCGGGGGAGGACACGGGAGGGTGCGGGCCGAGGGCGGAGGGCCGGTGGCACTGCGCGGCCTCCCGCGGCCGTGAAGGACCAGCCCCGAGCTCGGCTCAGGAGTGAGCTGACAGCACCTTGTTGATCTGCAGCTTCTGTTCCGCAGCGGGCAGGGCCCCCGTCGTGGCAGCACCGGGGCCGGGCGGGCCTTCGGACCCCTCTCCTGGGGCGGCACGCGGAGCCGCGCCGTGAGCACGCGCCTGCCACTCCAGTCGAGGCAGCGACGGAACCTTCGGGGAGAAGCCTTCAGCAGATGAAATGCTGAGGCCGCTGTCAGCGCGCGAGGCCGGGCCGGAGCCGTGCTGGGCGCTCTCCCGCGGCGCTCAGAGCCGCCGCCGCCCCCGCAGGCCCACAGTCCAAGGCCGCTTCTTCAAAGTAAACAGCGCTGCCTTTGAACTGGGAAGGGGAACGGGCCGGAGGGCAGGTTTCCATGTGCCGTTTGAACGGGATCCATGAGGAAAGGGTCTTCGGCCTGTGGGTCACGTAAGCCCTTGGGGTGTGGAGAGAGGCCGCCGCTGTCCTGTGACATCTCTGTCCCTCTGGGAGCACCCTAGGTCCCCACGTGGGGCAGGGCTGGGAGGGGCGGCAGGAGCCCCGGGGGCCACATAGTGAGGCTGGGGAGGGTGCGAGGCACAGCCCCGGGGGGGGAGGTGATGACCCGGGTCCTTCCGGAGGGCCCCCCCCAATCCTGTGGTGCTCAATTCAGAGGGTTGGGCGGAGGCTTTCCTGAAAGGCTTGGAGGAGCACTGCGCCCGCGGGCTGTGCCGTCAGGAGGCGAGACCCGGGGGGGCCAGACAAGGGAAAGGCCACGTCGTCCCCCGCAGAGGCCCCGCTCCCCCGGCAGGTCCCCCACGCGGTGGCCAGAGGCCACTGACCATGTGGTTGTGCTGCTCCAAGCCTCCAGGGGCTACTTGGAAGACGACCCGCCCTCTGAGCTCGGCCTTGGCCACCTGCGTTTCCCCCAAGTGCCCCACGCCCCGTTTGGCCCACAGCTGCCTGGAGACCTGGACCCGGGCCTGCCCCTCCTCTCCTGGGGGCCTTCCTCGCTCACACTCTCACTTTCCGCCTGTGGGGAGCCCTCCCCCCTCCGTCACTGGCGTCACAGCCCCCATGTCTCTGTCCCTTTGCTGGGAATGCATTTGCTCCCACCGCTCATAGTCCGTGAGCTCGCAGGACCAGGGCTGTAGCCGCCCTGAGGATTATCATGTTCTCCAGCTTAGGCTCCGTGGTATACAGTAGGTGCCTAATAAAGGTGTGAAAATGAGGGGCGCCCGGGGGGCTTAGTGTCCAACTTCGGCTCAGGTCATGATCTCACAGCTGTGAGATCCAACCCCGCGTTGGGCTCTGCGCCGACAACACAGAGCCCGCTTGGCATTCTCTCCTCCTCTCTCTGTCCCTGCCCCACCCACGCTCTGTCTTTCTCTCTCTCTCTCAAAAATAAACATTTTTTTTTTAATTATGAAAAAAGTGGATGTGTGAGAATGAGTAGGGTGAATGTCTTTCTCTGTGCTCATCCCCCACAGAGCCCTGCTCGGCACGTGCTGGTGTCCCAGGGGCAGGCGCGGGGCCGTGCCTCACCTGCCTTTCCCAGCGTCCCTCTGCTGCTGCTGGGTGTGGGGGTGGGGGGGTTTTCTCGGGAAGCGCGATGCCCCTCCTCCATCCGGGCCAAGCCAGGCCCCCCCACCCCATCCTCTCGCATTACAGTCTGTTTGCTCTTTGCCTTGATGGCACTTCCCAAAGGGTGGAACTTAGAACCTATTCTGAAGCCTGGCATCCCCAGCCACTGGACCCCAGCGGGCGGGGCCTGCCTTCCTCACACATGCGGCACAGAGCAGGCACGTGGGTGACGTCATTGCTGGCTGGCCGGACAGCAGAGAGATGAAAAAGGCAACTGAAGGAGATCCCAAGTGCAGAGTGGCTTCCTGACAGTTGAGGGGACTCTCTGGGCGTGGGACAGGCATGGGGGTGAGAGGTGGCGCAGGGCATGCTGAGAGTCAGATGCCTCCTTCCCGGTAGAGGAAACGGGTTCTGGTAAGCAGACGGCGCTGAGGAGCTGATGTGGAATCTTCTGGGCTGGAGGACCCCCTGGAGCCCAGCTCTGCAGGGAGGTGCCAGGTGTGCACCGGCTTTGTGTGTGTGTGTGTGTGGGGGGGGGGTCCTAGTGTTGGGCTCGGCCCCTGGGCCATGCCAGCCAGACTTCCCGGTACCAGGCAGAGAAGGGGCCTAGGCAAATGGGCCCAGGCAGCCCAGGGCACGGCCAGAGGCCGGGAGATGGGAATGAAGGGGCCTTTGCGCCCAGACAGCACGTGCCGCAGGAAGGGCTCCGAGTCAGTGGCTTTGGAGACTGTCTGGGGGGAGGGTGTGTAACGGGCCACAGTCCATTCCTGGCCCCTCCTCTTCTGCGTGCTCCCCTGTACCCAGGCGGCCCTGCCCCTAGCCTTTCTGCCTTTCCTGCCTTGGCGGGGAAACACCGTGACTGCCATGGCCAAGGCCAGCCTTCCTTCTTGTAGCTTCTGCCCGTGGTCGCCCCCTTCCCCCACCACCTGACCAGCCGCGGGCACACCGGCCTCGCCATGCGCCTGGGGCAGGAATCCCTCCCGCGTGGGGTTTCCTCCTGTGGGAGAGGAGGCTATAAGGGAACAAGAGGCATTATGGAGCATTCCAGAAAGTGCAGAGTTTTGCGCATGGGGGCAGCGGGAGGAGGAGGGGGCACCGGGGCAGCAGGAAGACAGGCTGCAGGTCCAGATGGTCCCCTGTGCGCCCTCCCCTCTGAGTCAGAACCCTGGCTTCTCTGCCTTCAGCACCACCGGCATGTAGGGCTGGACCGTCCTCTGTGCCAGCGGCCTTCCTGGGCTTGTTGGAGGTTTGGCTGTGTCCCTGGCCGCCACCCCTCCGCCCACTGTAACGACCAGAAACGTCTCCAGACGTCGCCCAGTGCCTTTGGGGGATGATGGGGGGGGAATCTGTCCTCCACCTGGAGACTGTGATCAGCTTACACGGATGTTACCTTGGCCAGCTGGGAAAGGAATTTCAAAAAGGACAAAGAGCACAGCACCTGCTTTCGTCTTTAAACCTGACCTAGACTGGAATCTGGGCCCGGGGGTAGCTGAGAAGTAAAGGAAGTCCCTGCCCTTCCGAGGGTCCTGGTGACGGAGAGCATTTCCTCTGGAGGCTGCACGATGAAGGAGTAGCCTGGGTGGGTGAGCATCGTGCGCTAGTGCACATGCATGTCTGCTGAGCTCCGTTCAGGGCCCCGGGAAGCCCGAGGACAGTGACCCCCCAGCGGCAGGCACGTCCCAACACTCAGGCTGTGGTCCCTGATGCCATCGTCCAGCAGAAGGAAGCAGGCTTCCTGTTAACAAGAGCTTGTTGCCGGGCCTCATGAGGCAAGGGCACGGGTGAGCAGGGGCAGGGTTGTGGCGGGAAGGGGGAGGAAGTGCTCAGAAGCCAAGGTGGGGCCAAGGCAAAGGACACAGGAGCCACCAAAAGTGCCCCCGGTGGCCCAGGGTGGGAGAGTTTGACTAACAAGCTAGCGCTGGGCTACGATCCCCGTGTATACCATACGTATGCACGCGTCTACACTGCAGTCAGAGAGTGAGCCGCAATAGGAGAAATGTGTACGAGAGACAAATCCCTGTGTGGAGAATTCCAGAGAATTCATGTAAAGGCCCCTCAGGAAGTGGGGACATAACTGCCTGTCTCCTTGGTCTACAGGGTAGAACCTTGGCCTTAGCAAACAACACCACACACTGGCCGGGGCCAAGGCTCACGTGGTCTGTGACAGAGTCCTGTTGAGCTCGCAGCCCCAGACAGGGCGTGACGAGAAGACCCTCAGGTCTGTGAGCCTCCTTCCTCACCCCTCACCCTGATACGTGCGTCAACCAGACATCAGGGACATTGCGTAGAATACCTAACAGCACCCCTCAAAATGGTCAAGGTCATCAAACACTGGAGAAATCTGAGAAACTCACAGCCAAGAGGAGACCTAACAGCTGCGTGCGATGTGTCCTGGGTGGGATCCTGGGACAGGAAAAAAAGGCCATTCGGTAAAAACTAGCAACGATCTGAATAACATGTGCAGCTGAGTTCAGTTAATCATGTATCAGTGTTGGTTCATGAATTGTGACAAATGACCACAGCGGTGTAGCAGTAGTAGCAACTGGGTGCTGAGCACACAGAAACTCGGTACTATCTTGGCAACTTTTCTGTCAATCTAAAACTATTTTAAAGTAAGTTTACTTTTTAAAAAACATTTATTCAGTTTTGAGAGAGAGAGAAAGAGACAGAGTGCGAGCAGGGGAGGGGCAGAGAGAGAGGGAGACATGGAATCCCAAGCAGGCTCCAGGCTCTGGGCTGTCAGCACAGAGCCTGACGCAGGGCCCGAACCTATGAACCTTGAGATCGTGACCTGAGCCAAAGTCAGATGCTTATGGACCGAGCCACCCAGGTGCCACCAAAGTTTATTTAAAATACAGTGTGTACTGAAAAATAAATAATCCAGTGAAGAAATGGGCAGAAGACATGAACAGACACTTCTCCAAAGAGGACACCCAGATGGCCAACAGACACATGAAACGATGCTCAGCGTCCCTCATCATCATCAGGGAAATGCAGATCAAAACCACACTGAGATACCACCTCACACCAGTCAGAGTGACTAAAATGAGCAAATCAGAGGACTCTAGATGCTGGCGAGGATGTGGAGAAACGGGCTCCCTCCTACACTGTTGGTGGGAATGTAAACGGGTGCAGCTGCTCTGGAAAACAGTGTGGAGGTTCCTCAAAAAGTTAACAACAGAACTCCCCTATGACCCAGCAATAGCACTGCTAGGAATTTACCCAAGGGACACAGGAGTGCTGATGCACAGGGGCACATGGGCCCCAATGTTCACAGCAGCACTCTCAACAATAGCCAAATCATGGAAAGAGCCTACGTGTCCATCAACGGATGAATGGATCAAGAAGATGTGGTTCATCTGTACGATGGAATACTCCATGGCAATGAGAAACAATGAAATCTGGCCTGTGTAGCAACATGGATGGAACTCGGGGGTGTTATGCTGAGCGAAATAAGTCAGGCAGAGAAGGACAGATACCATATGTTTCCATGTATAGGAGGAACTTAGCGGAGGACCATGGGGGAGGGGAAGGGGAAAGAACAGACAGGAGAGGGAGGGAGGCAAACCACGAGAGACTCAAATACTGAGAATGAACTGAGGGGTGGGGGTGGGGGAGGGGAAAAGAGGTGATGGGCACGGAGGAGGGCACTTGTGGGGATGAGCACTGGGTGTTATATGGAAACCAGCTTGACAATAAACAAACAAAAAATAACAATAAAGTAAAATACAAGTGTGCATGGCCCAGCCTCTTAAGAAACAGGAAGCAGACCCCGGGTCCTCCTGTGCGCAGACCAGCCCTACAGAGAGAACGGAGGTGACATTGCACCCCATGCCCACGCAGGCCCTGGGCACCCCCCACCGATCTTTCCTCGGTGCCGTGACTCACGGCAGGTGCGCGTTCACAACGTATGGGGGGGGCTCCTCTTTTGCCTGAATGCAGGCCAGGTGGTGGGGCTGCTCCCCTCTGCCTGCTGGGGTCTCCCACGTCCTAGCCAGTGTCCAGGCGGAAGAGACAGTGGAGGAGGTCCCTTGTGTGGGGGTAATGGACGGGAGGGAGGAAGCTGGGGGGCTGGACACGTGGTGACGTAGAAGAGTTGGTGTCCGGGAGGCGCCCGGGGCCCTGGCAGTGACCACACAGGCAGTGGGCCGGCCTGAGGGCCAGCGTTGGGTCTGAGGAAGGGCACAGGAGGGCAGCTGGGCTTTCCTGCCCCGGAGGGGTTCCTGCCCCCCCCAGACGCCCTCAGGCCCCCCCGCCCCTCCGGCTGGGACCGCTGGTTCAGAGCCTCCCTGTCCCCATGGCCCTGAGTGTCCATGGAGCCCGGCCTTCCCAGTCACTGGTGGTGGCTTGCAGAAGTGGAAGAGAACCCAGAACATTCCGTTGTCAGAAGGAGATATGGGGGGGCCCCCATATCTCCCCAAACCCCTCTGACACGGTTCACTTTCTCAAAAGGCAAGATGTTCTCGCGATCTGAGGTGAACCGGGTCCGACCCCGTCTTCTCGGAGAGAAAATGTGTCCTGGGCCTTCGCGCCTGCCTGCGAACGGGAGCCGTTTGCGGCCTGTTCCTTCGCAACTAGCTGTGACGCCTGTGGTCCAGGCCAGGGCCGCAAGGGCGCCCCCACACCGCTCTCCCGAGGCCCAGCTTCCTTCCGGGAAGGGTTCCAAAAGGGGCTCAGACAGCGGGGCCCCCTGGCCAGCCCGAACTTCAGGAACCGCAACGTGCTGCGCGGCCCTGTCCCCCTTCGACTCAGCATTGGGCTGTCCTCAGCCGCAGCCCACGTCCACAGCCGCCGGGTGCCCTTTCTGCATGGGTGACTCACCAGAGTTCACGCTCATTTGATTTTTACTATAAATTACGCCTCACATAATTTCTCCATTACGGGCAGAGGACGGCCCCTCGGAAAGGCTGGAGCGGGCCGTTCGGTCACTCGCGCCAGGGAGGCGCTGACCTAGTGCTCCTCCCACGTGCTGGCTGGTGGCGGACGGCCATCGCAGGTGGCTTAATGGACGTGTGTCCCCAGCCCACTGATGGGAGATGCTCACCTCGGGCCCCCAGGAGAGGCAGGGGGACAGGCAGAGAGCGAGAATATTTGCGAGCCACTTGCATACTAAAGAGTGGGATGTTGAAGGTTAAAAAAAATAAACACACTTTTAAAGATGGAGGGGTCTCCCCTCCCCCTTCCCTTCCTCTTGCTTGCCTTCCTTCAAATATTCATTGTGCCCAGAGTTGTGTGAAACCCTGACACCGGCAATACAGCAGTGAACAAAGTTAGGGCCTTAGCCCTCAGAGTGCTTATGGCCCAACCTGATTAATTGGATAATCACAGAAACACATGTCAGACTGCCACCAACGACGATGCCCGAGTGAGGGGCTGGTCCCTTCCTTCCCAGGGCATGCGACGAGGGGCCGAGGCCCTAAGGATGGGGAGGCATTACCAGGCAAAGAGGTGGGGCTGCATGTGCAAAGGCCCTGTGGGAGGGAACCGAGGGAGCACGTAGGACCCAAGGAAGGCCAGGCGAGCTGGGGGGGGGGCGGGGAAACAGGAGTCCAGGCAGGGCTGTGGGCCCTGGAAAGACTGGTGCTCGTTATCCTGAGGCCGGGGGGCCGCACCGATGTTTAAGGAGTGGGGGTCATTCTGTGAAACAGTCATCGGCTCAGCCAAATCCCGCTGGGAAGGGGGAGGGGAGGGGCCCTTCCATCTGCAGACCTGGCCCTGACCAGCCAGTCCTGGACTCGGCATTTCCAGGAAGAGGGAGTATGTGCAGAGGTGGGGGAAGGGCATGTGTGGCGGCGGGGAGAGCAAGGACCCAGAGGCTGCTCCCCGGCACGGAAACCATACGCTATTTTGTAAAAATCCGACTCGCTGAGGACCGTGACTCATCTACCCCAATTCCCCCGGCAACGGAATAAACCAATTTGCTTAAACCTCCAACTGATCTCATACATTTGTCTTTTTTTTTTTAATATCCAAAGCTCAAAAGAAACCAAAGTTTACAAGAGGAGAAAAAACCTAGCACACTAGATTGAAGCAGACGTGTGCTTATCTGTTTTCCAAAAGAATTGAATTAAAAAACAAAGCCCACAAACAGAAGCTCATGACGCTGTCTGCACCAGCCACTTGCTGTCCCTCCTGCCTGGGTGCCTGGAATAAATCACCCTGCAGCCTGGCTGTCCTCCCGGGGAAGGGGCCAGCCTCCTTCCGGTCCAGGGGAGGTGGGGGGTCCTGCCGCAGGACGCACAGAGCTGGGTACACAGCGAACCCACCCAGCGACAACTCTAGATGCAACTTTGGGGTGGTTCCTGACACTGGCGCCCTATCGCTATTTCTATAAATGACAAAAAGTGAGGCTGGGAGACGTCAAGCAATCGACCTGANAAAAGTCATAACCTTTTTTCTCTCTCTCCAAGCGCTGGGCATACACAGAGCCACAGATAACAGGACAGCGGATTCTCAGCTAGGGTCAGCTTTGTCCCCCACCCCAGGGACATTTGGCCACGTCTGGGGACATTTTGGTACCCACAGTTCAGGGAGGGGGAGGTCTTAGCATCTAATGGGTAGAGGCCAGGGGGGCTGCTGACCTCCCTTCAGTGCCCAGGACGGCCTCCCGGCAGAGAAGGACCCAGCCCAGCATGTCGGCGGCAGGTGGAGGCAGCCTGAAACCGGCGAAACGATGTGTGTGAAATGCAGGCACACCCTCCGCAGACAGGGCTGGAAAGATAAGTACCACAATGTCTACATTTGTTTATCTCCTCGTGAAAGAATTTGGGTAATTTTTTTTTATTTTTCTTCCTTATGTTTTTCTGTACTGTTTGAATTTTTTAAGGAACTACGTGCATGTATCATTTTTATAATCGGAAAGAGAAGAGCTGTTTTCATTTTGTAAAAAAAAAAAAAAAAAAGATTCAGGACTTATCGATTCTGATCCAGTTCTCCCACTAACTAGCTGTCAGGAACAGCGCTCTGGAAAATATGTCTATCTGAAAAGTAAGAAGAGCAATCCTTCTTGCATTATATTATAGGAATATAAAGTAACGTTGCCCTGGAAAAGCTCTCTGAGCTCAGAGGAGAAAAATTGTTAAGAATACGGAGATACTGTTTCTCTCATATATTTCCCCTCTGAGCTGATGTCTACAGTTTTCGCAGCACTGACATTTAGGAGATGGGGGTGGGGTGCTCGGTGAGGGTCTTCTGGGCGCCCACGACTGGGAAACAGAAGCGGGTCCGGGATGCCCTCCGCCCTCAGGGGAGAGAACCGGATGTTTCCACCTCTGCAAGGTAGCATCTGGTCTCCAGACCGTCTCGATTTCGTCTCCGTGCCAGGCTAAGGCTTTCGCAAGCAAGGCGCTGTTAATAATCGGGGCGGGTGATTCTCTGTTGGGGGTGGGCATCGTAGGGCATTTGGAACATCCCTGGCCTCCACCCACAGGCTGCTAATAGCTCCCCCCCTCCCCCCGGGTCTGGACCACCCCACGTGTCTCCAGTCGAGGCCAAGTGTCCCGGTGCGGGAGTGCCAAGTTCACGGGCTGCGCAGAGCCGCGCGGGCAGCTCGGGGCCTGCACGCCAGGCCTTCCTACGGGCGGTTCCAACTCCTGGACCGGGACGCAGACCTGCTGCATTTCTGAGCCACTGCCCGTGTTTTCCGTCTTCAGAAGTGTGCCCTTTGCAGCTCCCTGGCTCACGGCAGCGCCTCACAACGGGAGCCCCCAGGGCCTTTTGGATAAGCCCTGCTCCCGCCGGTNGCCCGGACAGTCGCCGCTTTGCACGCCGGTGCCCACATCGGCAGCAGCAGATGAACTTCAAATGAAGTAAGATAAAACCAGTTTGGAAATTCAATATCTCACCTCCCTTCCCGTCTTTTGAAAAATCCATAATTCATGGAGAACCCAGTCGGGTGTGGGGTGGGGGGGAGCGTGGGTGTGCAGTTCAACTGAATTATCCATTTTTTGTTTTCTGTGTTTTTGTTTTTCTCCCCCCAAGATCGAGATCAGGGAGAGGCATTTTCCTGAAACGGAGAAAATAAAACACAACTCTTCGGAGCTCATGTCCCCTGACGCTGACGTTTCTTGGCCCAGACCGCCAGCCCCTTGGGACAGGAACATCACAAACACGTGTGAACAGCATTCTAAAGCCCTCGCTAATAGCAGTGCCAGGAATCCATCCTTCCGATGTCCTGGACGGGCCGGGGATGATGAATATACAGGTTTATTCATTGCCGAGTGGTCGGTAATAGAAACACACTGACAACACCACAGATGCCTGTTAAATAAGCCACGTTCCCTCCTCGCGGTGGGGTTAGCGGGTAGCACTAAAAGCAGAACCCGGAGGCTCATTGTACAGTGAGAGGAGATGCGTCACCACATTGTTGAAGCCGCGGCGGGGGACAATGTTTATAGCGTGTGCTACCATCTGTGTTTATAAAAAAAAAAAAAAGGAAAAAATATACACGTATGCATTGGCTTGTATATACCTAGTGTGTCCCGAGGCTGGCTGGCTCCCAGGAGGGGGGCGGGGAGGCCAGAGAGAGAGAGAGAGAGGCCACAGGACGCCTCCCTGCACACCCTTGTGTATGTTTTGATTTTTAGACCAGAAATAAGTGCTCAGAAATAAATATATAAAATTAAATTTCCTTTACGAGAAAACACAAACAAACCACGCACCGTGCTAATTTGTTATGAAAAACACATCGCGGGGAAGGCACAGTGAGTCGCTATGAGAGGCTCAAGCGTGGCGCCTCGGGGAGATCCAGGCGCCTCTCTGGACCTCGGAATTTTACCAAAATGTGCAGTAGTTTTCTAAGGATTTTTTCCCCTCTGTGTTGCTAATATTCTGTACTACTTTGATGCCTTCCACACTGCAGCACACCCACCAACACCCTCTAGCCGTGGGCCCTTGCCCCCGAGTCCCCCGGTCCCTAAGCGAGGTGGTGGGAGTCTCCGTTATTATGTTTGACAAGGCACGACGTGTTTTTATATGTACGTCCTGTTTGTGGCGAGCGATACGGTGAATTTCTCCGTTCACCGTGGTGGCGTACAAGTTCTCTTTCGAGTAATTTATTTCAGCCGTGCAAGAACAAAGCAATATTAAGTTAAATAACAGCACCGCGAGGCTGGCAGAGATGCAAAAACCACAGATGCTGAAACCTGGTGGCTGAAATGCGGGGCACGCAGCTCGGGGCACCACCAGCCCCCCTCGGCCCAGAAAACCGACTTTACTTTCAGTGACCTGGCCTCTTGGACTCTGCCTCGATATGATCAAGAAAAGAGAGAAAGAAAATAGGCATTTGCGGTGAGCTTTGCCTTCCTCTAGGGAACAGCAAATCCGGGTGTTCTATAGGTAGGTGGGGTTGGGGGGAGGCTCCCCGAAGCACACTGTGCTCCTTTGCTGTCTGTGCACCTCAGTACAGAGGTGATAATCTTTAGTTCCCATTCCATTTTTGTTTGTTTATTCTTGAGAGAGAGAGAGACAGCTTGAGCAGGGGAGGGTCAGAGAGAGGGAGACGCAGACTCTGAAATAGGCTCCAGGCTCTGAGCTGTCAGCGCGGAACCCGACGCAGGGCTCGAACCCACGAACCGTGAGACCATGACCTGAGCAGAAGTCAGATGCTTAACTGACTGGGCCACCCAGGCGCCCCTCCCATTCCATTTTAGAACACATCTTCTGTTCCATTTTAGAAGGTATCGTTCACGTTCTCCAGGGTCAATTAATGCCCGAAGTGCCACAATTCCTAACCTGATAAGGGAGGCCCAATGAACCCTGGGGTTTGGCTGGATCAACCCCTGCCTGCAGCCCATCTCAAATATGTTGCAGACAGACAGCACCAGAAATGGATCCTGGGATAACATATCTCCCCTCAGAAGAGGTATGGTCTAAAAACTTGACTGACAGATGAGATGGGGATACTGCTTTACGGGGTACTTGAATGAAAGTGAGCTCCGAGTTACGTTTCGGAAACACGTGGCAAGGGCTCTGGTGGAGAAGGGCATGACGGCTTCTCCTGACTAGGGCAAAGAGAAAGAATTCTAGCGGAGCGGGCGGAGGCCTGGTGTGTGGTCACAGCTGTACGCAGGCGGTATTTCACGGGTCCCTAGCTCTCCTGTCCGCCTTCAAGGTACCCAGAGTGCCTGCTCATTTGGGACTGGTTATCCCATGGGCTCCTGCGAGGAGCCCATGTACACCTTCCCGGACGGTATTTCCTCCTAGAAAGTCTGCTTAACCCTTCCGTCCAGCTTTGATTAGGCCCGAGCTTGGGAAGGGCAAGAAGAAGGTGGCAGTTCTTAACCCAGATCAGCACCTGGCTACGTGCGGACGTGGAGGCAGCGGCAGAGTATTCTCAGGGAGGGTAGGCGGCCACCTTCCGCGGGCCCCTCGTCAAGGCGGCGTGGTCCCAGCACACGCGGGAGGGAGTGGGCGTGGGGTGGGGGTCCGGCACGGCCGTGGACCTGGTTGGCCGTGCGCTGACACACGACCGTTTAGACAGCAGTATCTAATGCAGGTTGCGGGTGAATGTGAATGGAGATAAGAAGGAAATAATTAGCCGAGGCGGGAAGCCGCCGAGGCTCTGGAGGCTGTGATTTTGGTGCTAATGGAAATGTGGCAAAGGGGAGGGGGGGCCGGAAGCAGAGAAACAGAGGCCGTTCTCGCACTTTTCTGAACTTGACGTTTTCGGTTCCTGAAAGTTNGCCGGGCCGGAGTCCTGCTGCCCCTCACTCAGGAGGGACGGAGGATGGCTTTGGCTGGAGGAAGAGGCAACCTCCGACAGACACCTGCGCCCGGAGCTTTCACCGGCGCCGGGCTTCTGGGCGGTGCNGGCCGGGGGTCTGTGCTGGAGCCTCCTGACTCCTCACACCCCGAGAGGCTGCGCGAGAGGGGAGAAGGGCCCCAAAGGGGTCCAGTCTTTCCACTGACCTTGCACTTGTGGTCAGGTCCCGAGTCCCCTCCTGTGGCTTCAGAAGAGGGGCCGGGCGGGGAAGGGCCCAGGACAGGACAGGCAGGGGCCCACCAAGGACCCAAGCGCCCGAAACNCCCCTCCCCACTTCCTGGAAGCCGGGACAGCATGGAACCTGAGAACCAGAGCCAGCCTGGTCAGGGCGCGTGGAGTAACACAGACCTCAAAGGCGGCTCATCTCCAGAGGCCCCCCCACATTTCTTGGGGGGGGGTCTGAGTCGTGCTGCCAGAAGGGAAAGCCCAGCTTCTCACTGCTCCCATAATTTCAGCCTTTCGGGTTCCGCCGTGGGTCTGCAGGCNTGCGTGGAGTAACACAGACCTCAAAGGCGGCTCGTCTCCAGAGGCCCCCCCACATTTCTTGGGGGGGGGGGTCTGAGTCGTGCTGCCAGAAGGGAAAGCCCAGCTTCTCACTGCTCCCATAATTTCAGCCTTTCGGGTTCCGCCGTGGGTCTGCAGGCGGCCCTGGGCAGGCCACCCAGCCCGCTAACATCTAGCTACCCTGCCTAAGGGAACGGGCGGGTGTGAGTGGGGACAGCGCTTTATTCACAGACCTTTAAAAGTACAGGCTCCCGGGCCCCTCCCTACGCGTGCTGGTTCCGACTCTCAGCGGGTGGGGTCCAGGGTCCGAGTTCTCATTTAAAAAACGCCCCTCCTGCAAACTAACCTAAGAGACACTGGCCCAAGGATACTTCCAAAATGGATTTTTCTTTCAAAAGGATTCAGGCTACAGCTGAGGATGAGTGGCGAGCACAACCCCCTTGATTTGCATGAGGGTCGGGGCGAGAGAGGTTTCCACTTCCTTGAGATTTGCTCTCCCAGCAACTGGAGGCAGTAATTATCCATGCAAAGTGAAGCTAAAATTTCAGAGAAGTATCTGGAGAATTCAAGTCAGAAGAAGCACGCTCGTCTGAAATACCTAGATAATTAAAGAAAAAAATATATTCATTGCATAAATTGCTCATTAATTCACTCCTCTGTGGGGGTACACAGCTTAAAAGCAGGCGCTTTGATTAATCCAAGCTATATTAAATTCTCAAGATGTTTTTTTTCCCCTCTCCCCTTCCTGTGCCTGGATCTTCATCTTTCCTTCCTCTAAAGAATCATAAATAAAGTTGTCCCTTTGCAAAAAAATGCATTTCAGGTTTGGCTTTGGCAGAATAAGCCCTATAGAGTTGGTAGAATCAATTTGGGTGCACTTTTTCTTTTTTAAGTACACATTTTGAAATCAGATGCATTCTTTCCCGTTCACTGGAAATGCTAATTTTTTTTTCCATCACATTTCGAAGTTACATTGTGTGTGGCTAAGCGAATAACCCCCGCACAATAGCACTTCAGAGAGACTGAGGGGGAACACGGTCCCAATCAGAGTGAAAGCCAGACAAATGGTTAATTTCAAAGGCAGGCCACTGATTGGGGAGAAGAATCTATAGAATTATTTATTTCCTTAGGAGGAAAAAAAACCCCTGAAAATTCAAAAATCACTTGGAAAGAACAAGCGTCTAATCCTGACAGGTTGATTTTCAAGACCCTCTTTAATGAAATTTCAGCACATCTGTTCGCCACTCATTCTCCTGCCTGGCTACCCAAGGTACCTTGGACCTGGCTTGCTCTTCATTTCTCCAGCTGTTTGATTCGGGTATAATGGATTCCACTATTCCCCATCCCTCCGGCTGGCTCCAGGAGGAGTCGGCCAACCCCACACAGAACGCCGCTTCCAAGGGGGGTTTGGGGGGAGTGAACAAAAACATATGCCGAATTTGTAGATTCCGTTGTGTAGCCTTCAAAACAAAACAGAACAAAACCAGCCTTTTATCGCACGTTGGCCTGAGCCAGTGTCTTTTCTTGGAATCAATGGTAAACACTTTGCAATGCCTGGTTTTACAGAGCTGCTGGAGGAGCGTGGAAACAACCTGTGTGGAAAAAATCTTTTGTAGTGTGTAAGGGAGACATAAATGTGGGCTATTTCCAGGTGTTCCACGGATACTCCTGTCTAGTCAATTAAAGGCGGATAGATTGGTCTCTGGATTTGGGATTTTATAGGGCAGTAAAAAAATAAAAATAATTAGAGGGGAAATAGTCACTTTTTATCTTACCAAGAAAGGGCAGTAGAAAGCAGCCACCTTCTCAGGCGAACTCTTGTGAAAGGAAGAGCATTTATTTTATTTTTTTAAGTTTGTTTGTTTGTTTATTTATTTAAAGAGACTCCCAAGCAGCCAACTCACGAACCACGAGATCATGACCTGAGCTGAAGTTGGGAGCTAACCCGACTGAGCCCCCCAGGCGCCCCAGAAAGAGCTTTTAGACTTTCTCAGGGCAACACGAGCAAGGATGAAATCTTGGAGCTGATCACATCGTGTATTCATTCGACTAACACGTGGGAGCACCTCCCCTGGTCCAGCCGTCTAGGCACCCGGGACACGGGGTGGACCAGGTCCCATTGTAAACACCACCCTTCGAATTCAGTGCGTCCAGGATCCTGAGGACCTCACTCCCTGTCCCTTTCTGGCCCCCCTTCCACCGGAAGGGGCGGTCAACTTGAAAGAGGCCATGCTACTCCCGCTAGGCCTTGGCCAAGCTAGTCTGTGCTTCCCCCTGCGCTGGGAAATGACAGCCCTTGTCGGGGCAGGGGCGCGCCTGTACCACAGCTCCCACCCGGCCCCAGCCTGGATCCACCGCAGTGGGCTGGACAGTGAGCGGCTGGTGTCTCCTACCAGAAGGGTGCCAGTCAGCAAACATCTCGAGGCCAGCTGAGTGGCAGGAAAGAGGCCGAAGAGGTGGCCCACTTAATCTGTCCTCCTGGACACCCCAAGAAAGCCACCACCCAGTTGGAGGTGCGTCCCCAGGGACCCAGCTAGCGCCGAGGGTGGGGCCTGGCATCGGAGAGTTGCCTGTGACCTCCTGTGCTGCTGGACCCCCGACCGTGCATCTCCGCCCCTTCCTTCTTCCAGGAAGCACCCAGAACATCCTATGAGCCACACGGCATGCCCGTGTCCCCTCTCGCCAGCCGCGAAGGGCCACTCAACAGTGAAGACGGCTGTCATCTTCGTCCCCTGCAGCGCTGATGCGGGTGGCCTAAGGTTCAGGGGTCCCCTGTGGTCCGGTCATTAGAGAGAGAAGGGGACCTGCCCTGATGCCTTCCATGACACACGTTTTCTCAAAAAACACCCGCCTCCCAAACTGTTGACGCCTCATCGAGGGGGCTGCAGCAGAACTGGGGAGGGGGGGTGAGTGTCTGGGGTGCAGGGGGAGGCCGGGCTGGGAGCTCGAGGGCAGGCTATGACTCGCCAGCTATGAGCAGTTTTTACATTTTTAAACGGGTTGAAAAAAAAAAAAATCCAAAGAAGATTTTTCGTGACACGCAGAAATTATTCATGGGAACTGAAGTGTGACTTTCCCACGTTTTATTGGTGGCACAGCCCGTGGGTGTGTCGGCCGTGGCTGCTCTTGCTGAAGAAATTTACTACCTGGGTCTTGGCAGGCGTTTGGCTGAGCCCCGGGCTAAACCCAGGGACAGACATTCAGAGGGTTCCCTGAGTCCTCTGGAATTGCTGCAGAGTGGGTCTGGGCTCTCTTCCGGAAGAAGCACCCTGGCTTCTATCAGGCTCTCAGGGGGGCCCAGGTCTCCCCCGCACAGGGCTGCCAGGGGGCAAACTCAAACACAGGACCCCTGCTTGCACTGGGCTTTCAGGGACTACGGGTACTTTTTGAGTATAAGTCTGTCCCAAATATTTCTGGGATAGACTTATCCTAAAAAATTATCTTTGTTATCTAAAATTCCATGTTCTCTGAGATCCCATGTAGCTGAAATTCCATGTTCTCTGAAATCCCATGTAGCTGAAATTCCATGTTCTCTGAAATCCCATGACCAGAAGACTGAGCTGGCCGGAGGGTGAGGGTCCCCTCTTCGTGGCCCCACTCCTGCCCCCCAGCTGATCTTCCTTCCCTCCTCTGATCCCCTCTGGGCCCCTCCCTCCCAGGTTTCTTGAGCCTCGCAAGAACATGAAGTTACATTTATTCCCTCTCCATCGATTTTTATATATTTTTATGGCATAAGCTCTTATGCGATTACAATAGAAATCCATGCTCGTTATAAGAAGTGAAATCCTTATAAATGAAGGCAAAGTACCCATTATCTGGCTGCCGGCCGCCACCTGCCTCCCATAAACTGTGAGGGGCCGATGCCCCGCGTCTCCGTCTTGCCTGACGTCTGTGCGAGCACACCTGCGTGCTGGCTTCTCCGTGTCCTCATGGGCGTGGACATCCTTTCCCATCCGTGCGTTGCATCCACCCGGTTCCGCTGAGCTGCCGCGTACCACCCGCCTGACGGCTGCACCGTCATGACCCACGGATGAACCCGACATAAACCGTTCCAGAAGAAAGCTGAGTATTGCTCCCACTTTTTCTTTTTCAGCAAAGTAATGCATGTATGTGATCTTAAAGCCAGAGTTCTGAGCGCTTAGGAAGAGGAAGGCCTCCATCTTTGCGCCTTTCCAGCCCCGTCCCCCCCGGTCCAGCCCCCTCCCCCCAGGTCCAGCCCCGTCCCCCCTGGACCAGGGAGCCGCACTTCTCCGCGGCTGCTTCTGTCATGGGTCCTCCGACCCAGAGTCCACGCTGTGCCTCTACTGCTCCGCTCAACCTCCATCTGTTCCGACAACGCCCGCGTGTCCACCTTGCACCAGGCACTCAGGGGAAGCAGCAGCCCTGCCCTCACCTGCCCTTGGCCTCGGCCGCTGCCTCTGCTGCTGGTGCCCTTTGGAAGGGGGTCTCTAGCACCATGGCGTCATTAGGGGACGCAGCCCACGGAGTGAGGGGGGTGGCACGTGGGGCAAATTCAGACCCTCCAGCCCCTGTTTACTTGAGATGCCGAGGCCCAGGCTTGGCCTCTGCGGACGGGGCAGCACGAGGGCTGCTCCCTCCCCCGCAGAGACCAGACCTGCTACAGAGCAGCCCCCAGTGTGGACAGCGGGCAGACAGCCGGCATGGAGCCTCTAGAGGAGGTCAGAGGAGGGCCACGGAGGGGTCAGCGAGGGACAGCCTCGACAGGGGAAACACGCGGCCAGCACCCACTGGGCTGCGGTCCTGTCCACGCAGTCCGCGTAACAAATCGATCTACACACATTCACCCGTTGACTCTCACAAGGGCCCTCGAGATGAGGAAGCTGGGTGCACGGGCAGGTAGCTCACCTGCCTGTCCCGCGGCCGATACGTGGCAGGTTGGGAGTTTAACACGCAGACACCGGGGGCCCGGCTCTTAACCGCAGGCTGGGCCTGTTCACCACACTTAGTGCAAAGTGGTCTGGTAGTCACGCTGGCGATGATCATGGCGTCGATGATGCTAATCTGGAGATGAGAGCCCCACCCGCCCCCGCAGGAGGAAGGTTCTGTCATGTCCCCCCATCTATAGAGGAGACAGAGGCTCAGTGATGTGAGCAGCGAGGCGAGGGGACAGCCTCCAGGGCAGTGGGAATGCTGGTCGGCCCTTCCTAGATGCGAGGAAAGATCTGGAAGCTGGGGAAGCTGGGAAGGCTGGGTGGGAGGGGCAGGCACCAGGCCGGACGCTCCCCGCACTTGCTGCACGACCCTCCCCCAGGCTCAGCCAGGTGGACACAAGGTGTCATGTGCCCCCCCTCCCGGGTGGCCCTGTTCCCTCGAGGCTGAGTCCCAAGCTGGTGAGGCCCCCCTGGACCACAGCCTCTTCCTCTTCCAGGCTGACGGGCATCAGGAGCCTCCCGGCCCGGAGGGCGTGGGTCCCGTGGGCAGTAGTGCTGCCACCTGGCCGAGGCCAGCACGACACGTGGCTGGGAGCCAGCTGCGGCTGTGCTCACTGTCTGGGGCCCGGACTCAGGGGCCTTGCTGGGGAAGGGCCCACCGGTGCCTGGGCTCCACCGCGAGCCCCTTCACCCCTGCAGCTGAAACACACGCACGTGCGCACGCACACGCGCTCTCAATGCAGAGAGCCCCGGAAGGACCAAGGAAACTGTCCATCTCCTCAGTTTGAGGCGGAAACATAGGCCCAGATGGATGGGGAATCTGTGCAAAGTCACTGTACTGCTGGGGGCTCCACAGGCCACCCCCAAGTTCAATAATCTGCTAGACGCCCTCCCAGAACCCAGCAAGCCTTTAACCTCACACTGACGGTTTACCTCCCTGAACCAGGCACAGGAAGGTCAGCAGAGGGGCAGGGCCGGGACAGCACCAGGCGGGCGCCACGGACAGCACCCCCTCCTGCCCCGCATGTGGGGCCACACGCACGAGCCCTGCCCACTCAGATGCTCCCCCACGCCCCCGCGCCCAGGGTGTCCGTAGGAGCTTGGTCATGTGGACATGATTGACGGCCGGTCGGCTGACCTTGGTCTCCAGCCTCTCTAAAGGTCAGGCTGATACTGGGTGGCCCAAGGCATCCACATTAAATCATGTCGTCAGCACAGGCTGCCCGGCGTGGCCCAAGGCGCCCAGGTGAACAAAGACACCCTATCAGGCAGGACATTCCTAAGGCTTAGAGACCTCCTCTCAGAAGCCTGGGCAAAAGGCAGACAGGCCTCTCTTTGGGCAGATGGACCTTCCTGCCCAGTTACCTGGTGTGTCCCTGGTTTAGAATCTTGTAACCCTCCCGCCCCGACAGCCGACGCAGGCTGGGGGTTGTGCTTCAACTCTGAGGGCCGTCTGGGCCATCTGTCCCTGGGAGGGATCCCAGAGGGACACTGGGCTGATGGAGCCACGTGGCGACGTGCCCATGCAGGGGAGGGGTCCCCGCCCACTCCACGCCTGGTTACCTGCTGTCATGTCATTCAGTCATTCAACAAGCCTTCATTACGATCCCGTAACATTGCAGACGCTGGCCCTGGGGGTATAGGGACAGGCAGGAAAAGACACAGCCTTGTTTCGGGGTTTTTACCTGCAGACTGGCTTCCAATGCCCTTCGGGAGGGAAAGTGATGAGCAATTAGGTGGCGGCCCCGAGGACAACAACCAAGACAGATGGGGGCTCGGAGTCTGACAGGGAGACAGATGAGGAGCTGGGTGACCAAGGGCACCGCGGGCCGTGGGGACGCTCGTGGGAGGCCCCTGGCGTTGACCCTGGGGCACAGTAGGGAAGAAAGGCCATCTGAGAAGTGTCTGTTCTGAGGCAGCTGCAGGGGAGGCCCATGGCGTGCCCTCGCGTTTCTTCGGGCCCCGCCCCGAGTCTGGTCCTCTGCCCTCCAAGCCAAGGGCTGGTTAGAGCAGAGAAGGCTAAGCTAAAGGTGCCAGAGCTGGTGGCAGCATCTTGCAACTTTCTGGGATGCAGAAAGATGCCACATCTTTCTGGGGTGCTGGGAATGAAAGCTCCCTTCCATCCAGGCTCAGATGGCCAGAGGTGGTGAACCTTCCAGTTCCGTTGCTGTCCTACTATACACTGGCTCTCCTGCTCTAGCACCGGGCCCCACAGCCTGGAGTAACTTGTCCCCTGGGTCGTGGAACTGTTCATTTACCTGCCTGCTCCTACAAGGGAAAGCAAGTTGATGGGCAAATTCTCACTAAAGTGTGAGTGACTGATAGTTGATTATTAGGTTGCTCCTCCCATGGCACTAACCAGAGTGGGTGTGATGGTTTACAATACAGGAAGAGAAGGTTAAGGAGATGCGACAGGTGCTTTCTTTTTTTTTTTTTTAATATTTTTATTTATTTCTAGGAGAGAGAGAGAGAGACAGCGTGAGCAGGGGAGGGTCAGAGAGAGAGGGAGACACAGATTCTGAAACAGGCTCCAGGCTCTGAGCTGGCTGTCAGCACAGAGCCCGACGCGGGGCTCGAACCCACGAACCGCGAGATCATGACCTAAGCGAAAGTCGGACGCTTAACCCACTAAGCCACCCAGGCGCCCCGCGATAGGTGCTTTCTAATGTTTGAAGACCTACTGTGTGGTTGAGGCCATCAGCTGGTCTCCACTCAGCTCCAGGGAACAGAAGGAAGGTGGGAAGGGGTAAGGTACAAAGGGGCAAGTTTCAGTTTATTGTGCAAAAGAACGGTAAGGAAATAAAGCCGTTCACTGATGGAGACGTAGGTCACTGAGCGTCAGCTGTGCCAGCCCCGCAGCGTTGTGACAAGCTCACAGATACCTGGCCGTCCGGCCAGCCCTGATGCTCAGTGGGGCAGGAGGGAGGGGGTAGACGGCCTTGGCGGGAGAGGCAGGGCCAGGACTGGATGCACAGCTGTCTCCAGAGTCCCTGTTCTGAAATTCTGTCTGGTTCGTGGAGCTGGTAGCACGGGTCTGTCTGCATCTATATGGCCCTCTGGCCACCCCACCCCCCCCTTCTCCAGGACACTGTTCTAGAACAGTTCTGCCCAGTAAGCAGAACTCTGCGATGATGGAGGAACCGCTCTTTATCCGTACCATCAGCCGCCACCAGCCACGTGTGGCTTTTGAGCACTTGAAGTGTGGCTCGTGCGACTGAGGAACAGATGTTTCATTTCACTTCATTAAAATGAAAATTTTAAAACCAACACTTGACTCCGTTATTGGACAACTTTGAAGTTTGTTTGGAACGACTTGGGTGCGTGTATCTGTGTTTTCGGCTTTACGTTTTATGAAATCTTAAATCCACATCAAGCACTTGCGAATGAAAATTTCGCGTCCCAACCGCAACGTGGTATCAGAGCAAACCCCGCGCCAGCTTTCGCGAGCTCGCCGAAAAGGCTAGAAGAACGTCGGATACCTGCCACGGTTTGGCAAACCGCTTACTCACTGAGGCGATCCTGTTCTGCGTGTTTTACGTAGCCACACGTGGCCCACGGCCCCACCCCAAGGCAGAGAGCGGGCCCTGCCCCACCGGGCGGAGCAGAGCCGTGATTTCCAGAAGGGATTCCTACCCACGGGTGCAGAGACCTCCGAGGCGGGATCCCCAGCCTCAACTGTGAGTCCTCCTCTCTGTGGGGAGGAGGGACGACCACCAGTCTCACAAGCTGGCTCTGGGGGCCGCTGGGGATTTGCACATCGCGCTTTCCTCGGGAACCCGGTTTGGACCGGCGATGCCCCGCACAGGGCCGCCGCGCAGAGCTGCAGGCAGCAGGGAAGACCACGTGACAGCTCCTCGGGGAGGCACCTGCCACAGCAGCCACAGGCTTTCTTTCCAAATTGGCACCGTGAGGACGGCAAGAGCCACCATCCGTAACTGACTGGTTGAGGGCTCCTCTGTATCAGGTGCCAATTCAAGCGCTTTACATTGTCGTCTTCATCCTACAGATGAGGAAACTGAGGCAGGGAGGAGTATCAGCCAGTGATATGCCCGTGTTAGGCGGTGGTGCAACCCACATCGAAACCCAGTCAGCGTGCTATCTTCACACCACACCCTGTGGTCTCCTCAGCAGGAGCGAGGCGGGAAACCTGCCGTATAAACGGCCCCAAGTTGAGTTAACACAAGCCACTCGGAGAATCCCAAGCTTAGAAAACCAGGATGGTGCGGGCAGGCAGCCGGGCACCCAGCGCTGTGCTCCCTGACTCCCCCTCCCCCCACCCCCTGCAAGCACTTGGCCCCGCAGCTGAGCACCGCCGGCCTCTCTGCACACGGCCACGTCGGTGGCCCAGGCATCATGCACCACCTCGCGGGACACACGCAGGTGGGGGTGCTGGAGTGGCAGGTGCGGTGACGGCTCACAGATGTGCTGTGTGAGCCTTGGCAGGCGCTACCATCCTCAGACGGGAGGTGGGGCTCCCAGAAGCAAGTAACTTGCCCAAGGTCACAAGCACAGCTTCCCGGGCCTGCCGGGAAAGCCGTCCACCTCGGAAGGAGCGGGCTGTGTGAATGACCGCCCACGCCCGTGGCTCCAGGCGACCGGAGCCCCGCTCACCTTGGCCGGACGGGCCCATCCTTTACCTCGTATCTGTTGCTGCGCGCAGCCCCGCGGCGGCGCCGGGCGCCCAGGCCCAGAGGAACCGCGGGACGGATTTGTACTACACGAGCAAGGAAATCTGCCAACAGCCGGCCCTATTCCCCGAAGTGAGAGCGAGCCGCGGGGCCCTCCGCGCTCGTCACTCCTCTGCATCAGCGCTTTCCTGAGTTCATCTGCTCAGTGTCGAGACTGTCACTTTGGACTCAGTGATGCGTGGCTCCGTGATGGCTTCACAGCCGCCCTGCATCTGTCTACAGACCCCAGGAGCCCCGCTGCGGCCTCGCGGGCTCTGTGATCTCCCCACGGTGCCTAACAGGGTGCTCTGGACACGGGGCCTGTTGAACGCTGGCTTGTTAATAACTCGCCGCAGTTGTAATTTCACCGATCGCTCTAGGAGGCGAGGGAACAGAAGGATGTAATTAATACACTATAGATGAACTCGGACTAATTTCTTCCCCCCGCGAAGCCTGGCGAGGAGAAAACCGCCTTAGACCTGTCTCAGAGTGTTGTCCAGGATGGAAAAGTTCAAAAAATGGCGTCAGCTGGACAGTTAACAGAAAACAATCCAACAGTACTTGTCCATGCCCAGGCAGCCTCCCCGAAGCTTCCTCCGTACAGGAGCCATGAACCTGAGATCTCTCTCCTNTGCGCTGATGGACTGGGCACCGCACTTTCCTGTCCGGCAGGTTCCGGAGCCTCCCTCCGGCAGAGCGCGAAGGTGACATATGACCACACTTTATTTACCGGCAGACAGACAGAGCCCCTCGTCCCTCACCCTGCTAACAACACGAGGTCGTTCATCACCCGCTTACTCCTTTTTGAAATTCACCGAGCAGCGGGTGTCTCTTTAAACTCCTGCACGTAATGCATTTTAAAGAGCATTTTCTGCACAGATCCATTTGCTTGACCTCGGCCCTGAGCGCAAGATGGAAAGGTGTTTTAGCACGCACCCCCGCAGTCTGTTTGGAATGCACACACGGACGTGTGGCTCCGGAACTCCGTGCAGAGGGGAGGCCGTTGTTCACACGAGGGCTGAGTGACGGCTCCAGGCAAGCCCCCATGCGTGGGGTTGTGGGGGGCTGTAGAGACCACAGGGCTGGGCTTTTGTCCTTGGGAATTCAGCCTGCAGCAGGGGCGCTAGGAGATGAATTGCCACCGCAGGGAGGGGAGTCGAAGCAGACTCCCTTCTGGTAAGGGGTGGTGCCTCCCGCTGCCTTCGGTCTTGCAGGACGGTGGCCGGGCACCTCTGGGCCGGATGGCTGCCGGCTGGTTCATCCGGCCAGGCTTCTTGGAGGAAGAGCCTGATTTGAAGGATGGGGCTGGGTCTACACAGTGGATGGAGGTAGAGGCGGGTCCTGGTGTGAAATAAGTAGCCCCCAGATTGGAAACCAACATCTGATAAAGCACGTGATGGAGCCAGACCCTCCTGGAGGCCCTCAGACCTCACCTGCCCCAAACCAGACTCCAGATGCCTCCCTGCTCTGCTTCCTGAATGTCCCGCCTCAAGGAAAGGCATTTCCATCCAGCCACGTTTTGTAAACAAGTTCTGTTCCTCACCCTCAACTCAGATCTAGTGCACACAGGGACGAGTTTGCATTGTCTGGATTTCTCCAGAACCCTCCATTTCCCTGTTCACCGCTCCACGTGGAGCCTACCTCTTCCCACCCCTTCCCCGGACCTCTGGGCGTCGTCCCCGCTGCTCTGCCCGCATGCTCCTGTCCCTGCTGAGCTAATCCTTGCACAGAGGCTACAGACATTCTTTTCAGTAAGTCCGATCTTGCCCCCATCCCTGCGCCCCAAAGGCCTTCAATGGCTCCCCATTGCTCTTAGGATCAAGATCAATCTGCTCAACTTGGCATCGGGGACCCCACATGACCTCCCCTGCCTTAGGACGGATGGTGGGCTCCTCCTTGCTTTCTGGGCTGTAGTGCTTGGTTTCCTCCCTCAAGCCCCCTGCCCCCACCTGAATGTTCCGGCTCGGCTTCACTTCCCTCTGGACTCAGGCCTCGCTATCCTGTCCTTCAGCTCCGTCGTCACCTTGTCCTGGCCTGCCTGGCTGCTCCCAGCACAGCTGGAGGCCACATTTGGGTGTGTGACCCTCTAGTGTCCGTCTACTGGACTGAAGGCAGGCACGGGGGGCGTTTCTGTTCATTGTTGTACCTGCTGCACATCACGGGCGTTTGGACGGTGGACACACGAGCCCTTGAAGCCACCAGGGCGCTTAAGTGCCACCGTAAAGACCACGGAGGGGCCCTGAATGCCACTGCTGTGGTGGTGGTAGTGGTGGTGAGGGTGATGGTGCTGCTGGTGGTGCTGATGGGGGGGTGGAGACTCTCGGGGCGGGGGGCGGGGCTTGCTGGTGTCGG
>NW_027532250.1:219034-234833 GCF_008692635.1 Crocuta crocuta
AGGTAATGCAGACACCTTAGGATTACTCTGCCAGGAGCACAGTGAAGACTGGCAAGACCAGCTGGGAGACCACAAGAGCAGCGAAGAGGCCGTTACGGTACTTTGGGTGAGGTCAAGTTCAGGGTGCCAGAAGGAACGGGGGTGTGTGTGGAGACACGCAGAAAAGACTCAGGATCAGAAACAGGCTTTGTACAAACCACCAGTCTGGCTGCATAACCTCCCTTGGAGCCTCCCACGGAGCTCGGACAAGCCGTCACTGGAAGGTCAGTGGAAAGCAGCCGTCCCCGCAGGCTTCTTCCGTCTTGCTGCCTCCCCCTGGTGCAGGAGGGCTGCCATCCAGGCAGCCCCTGAGCAGCCGGGTGACGCCCTCCACGGCGGGGGCTGGCAGACCTCCCCCTTCTGCACCACGGCCACTGGGCACGAAGCTTGTGCCTGGGAACCCCAGCTTTTCTTTGTGCTGGAAAAGGACAAGCCATCCTCAGGCAAGACGCACGCACGTGATGGATGTCCCAACCCCCAGGCTCGTAGCAGCGTGAGAACCCGGAATTCCCGAGCCCACAGTAGAGGCGGGAGGGGACGGGCACGCATCTCCGGAGAGGATGGTCAGACTGGGGCTCCTGCTCAGCCCACACCACCTGGGAGGCGGGGCCCGTCACCCCGTCAGAGAGCTTCCAGACGGGCACATGTGAGGCCCCAAGGCCACCCCCTGCAGAAACCAAGGCACTGCCCACACTGTCTTGGGGAGTTCTTTGGGCAAGAAAAATCTGGGTTGGGGCTGTGATGCTCAAGACTTTCTGTCCCAGTTCGGCAATTTTTAGGCTCCTTACTTACAGTGCTGAGAACAATGACCTTATGAACCAAGCTCTGCCCCAGAGCCTTCTGAACATCCGCCTCCTCTCTCACCCCCCCCACCCCGTCCTCCCAAAGATGAAGCGAGCCTCATGAGCAGGCACGAGAGGTGTGCTCATCCTGCTGAGGAGGAAACGGGGCTGCAGGGCTCGCGGGTCACACGTCAGGGCTGCATTGGCTGCGTTAAAATCCACACCCTTGACTGCTGTGTGAGAGCGGGGTATGTGCACCTTGGCGCTGGCAGCATCTGGGGCCGGACACTTCCTTGCTGGGGGCTCTCTTGCGCGCTGCGGGAAGCCGAGCACCGTCCCTGGACTCCCCCCGCTAGCTCCAGTGCCACCTCCCCCCACAGCGTGTCCCAGTTGTGACAGCTAAAAATGTCTCCAGACATGGCCACACGTCCGCCGGGGGGGTGGGGGAGGGGGGTAGCAGCCGGGCGTTGAGAGTGTCCGCGCTAGACTTTTCTTTGCAGGCAGGGCTGGGACGACCCAAAGACGTGAGGGCCATCCACACCCCACCTCCGGCCCCCACCTCTCGCGGGGAAAGAGGTGTGGGATCCCAAAAAGCGCAGACACACATGGGATCACCTCCCATTTTATCTGGTTCTCAGTGATTTCCTGTGACTGTCTCTGTCCAGCCACACCTCACTTCCTTGGAGGGCAGAACTGATAAGCCCACCTCTTCAGGGGTCCCTGTGATACTCAGCACAAGCAAGGCATACAGAAAGCACCTAATAATGGCCTCCTGCGTGACGCAATACCATGGACCACTTAAAGGGAATTCCTACAGTTGCACTGGGCTCTTGTAGTGGGGACTTCTGTCTCATTCATTTATTCTGGAAATATCTACTAAGAACCTAGCAATTGCCAGGCGCTCTAGGAGGCTTCTGGAACAATCCCCTCACGGCCGCTATGTTAGCTCAAGAGTATTGGCAAAAGGTGCCACCCGGCCCAAGGACCGGCTCAGGCAAGGCTTCCCTTGCCCTGAGGGCAGGTGTGGGTGGTGTCGGGGCCGAGGATGGCCAGGCTTCTCTCCTCTGGCCGTGGGCGAATCTGAGCTGCGCAGCGAAGGGGAGTCCTGGATGCGCCAGGCCCACCGCGAGTCCTCGGTCCTGCCGCTGGGGCCCCCTTACAGGGCACACCGCCACCCCCAGGGAGGCGGAGGTCACGACTCGGGGCCACCTTGCCCCGCGGCACAGCTGTGTCCTGGTCCCCAGGGGTGCTGAGCAGCCCCTTACAGCTTCCTGGAGTCGATCGCAGACGCTCCCCCAGGAAAGGCCTGGGTGCCTGGAAATGGAAGCCCCTTGCTGAGGCCTTCAGGTAAATTTGTGGGTGCGGGGAGCGTGAAGAGTTTCTAAGGGAGACCCAGGATGTTTGGGGCACCTCAGAACCTAGAGGTCAAGACGGGGGGGCCTACCTCGGCCACCGTGGGGGCAGCAGAGCCCAGGGCTGCCCGCAGGAGGCAGCACAGGCTCTTTCTGTGGCATGGCCCGACCCTGGTGCATGAACTGGGTGGGGGGAGAGTTTCTGGGGTGCAGCCTGCTCAGGCTCTGCTGACTGAGGCTGAGAAAAACCTGACCTAGGACCTGGTAGTATATGTATTTGCTCCCCTACCTGAACTCCCCATTTCTCACCAGCTGCTTCGATGGGTGGGCTTGGGGACGGAGCCTACTCGGACTTAACCTCACCGTGCGGCCCTTGGGGACAGCTGGGCTCCCTGTTTAAGGAGGATGTGGGTCTTCGGTCCCGGCACTTGGAAGGAAGGCTCAGGGAGACGGAAGGCCCTTGGCATCCATGATGAACAATCCCACGTGACCAGGGCCCGCGGGCAGGCAGGTCGGCTGGAGGCCTATTCTGGGTCAGACGTGTCTTCTGCTCGTCCCTGCGGCTGCGATAGCCAAGCTTTCATCACCATCGAAAAGGAAAAAGGGCTCATGGGAACTGGTCTCGCGGGTCAAGGGGGCTCTCTGAGCAGGGGCTGCGCCTCATTGCTCGTTGCCACACTGGGGCGTGGCTCCCGACGGTGGCCCTGAGAACAGGAGAGCATGTGGGGCCCTTAGATCCGAGGTGCTAGAACCCTGGGTTCTCAAGCCCTGCTCTGAGTGAGCTGTGGCTGGCGCCAGAGTGCGACGTATCCGAGCCTTTAAATCCAAAGTGGATTTGCGAGAGGGACCAGATCAGGGTGTGCTGCGTGGCGGCCCCAGGTCCAGAGCGACAGCTCCTGGAAGGGGTGGGAGAGGCTAGATTTGGACACACGGTCCTAAGAAGGCTCTGGAACGCCTGGTCCCCAAGACGTGCCCGTGAGAGGGGCGCCGGCCTCTGTGCGGCCTTGACCGCAGGTGGGAGTGTCGCCCCTGCCGACTGGCTGGGCTCCGGACCCACTGCTCTGGGCCTGTGTGGTCGGAGGGGACGGGGCCGCACAGGAGCTGTTTCCTAGCGTGCCGGGCCGAGTCCCCGCCAACCCGGGTCCGAACCCCCTCCTCAGCCGTGTCTCCACCTGGGTGCCAAGGTAGGGTTCCCTCTCTGCCGGCGCTCAGGGTGGGGACGGGGCCCAGGGACTTTCCACTGCAGACCGGACCACGGCCCCGGGCTCGGGCCCGTCGGGGAATCAGAGGCCCTGGGCCCCNCCCCAGCTCTCCGATTTCCTTGCCTACGACACGGGGAGGACATGGGCTGCGTGACCCCTCCTTTGTGACATTCGTGGGCCCAGAGTGTGGGGGCTCGAGTGGGGCAAAGCGGGGGCACGCCGGGACGCAGGCGGCCACGTCACGGCCACGCCCCAGCCCCCCGCACGGCCCCTTCCCCTGGGCTCTGGAGGAAGCAGGAGGCGGTCTCCGCGGCTGGACTCAGTGACAGGATGGAGACTCGTGATTCATATCCCAGGGAGGCTGCAGGCGAGCAATGAAGTTACCGTTTGTTTTCCACTGCAGAGTCTCTGTGCATTTTTATTTTGGCCGCTGCTCCGGCAGCAGCCGGCCCTGGAGAGGCAGATGCTGGCACGGGCCACAGAGGACGGAGAAGCCAGAGTGAGTCGTGAGGACCCTGGATGGCCCGCCTCCCGCCCCAGAAGCTTCAAAGGACATTTATGCGCATATTTTGAAGTTAATCATTCCTCCCGGGAATCCGAGCCTCTCAGGGCCCTGGTCCCGGCCT
Source organism: Crocuta crocuta (assembly GCF_008692635.1). Lineage (NCBI taxonomy): Eukaryota > Metazoa > Chordata > Mammalia > Carnivora > Hyaenidae > Crocuta > Crocuta crocuta. The sequence continues at coordinate 223,036 of NW_027532250.1, forward strand.
TCAGCCCGCAGCCCCTCCCTAGTAGCTGGGGAAGGACACTGGGTCGTGGTCCCAGGCGGCCCGGGTTCCTCCCAGAAGCTCAGGGCAGGGTCCACGGACAGCCCCTTGTCCGGGCGGGTGCCCCACATGAGGTGAGGGCTCTTCTGGTGCTGGGCTGTCTCCTTCAAGACTTTGGGTCTGGAATTCTCTGGCCATGAGTGGGATAGGACTCGCAACCCCCATCCTGAAAAGAGTGATTCCCTCAGGTGGCGGGGACGAGCAGGGGTCTTTGGAGGAGGCCTTCTGGCCCCTCGTTCTCTGAGCCCAGCGTCCCACCCCTGAGCACACTCTCTCCCCAGCCCTTGGAAAGGTAGCGAGGGGGAGGGGTCTCCAGCTGACCTCAGAAGCCTGTGGTCCAATTCTCTCCCCTGGAGACCCCCGGCTCCTGTCTGCGAGAGCCGTGTGACCACAGGCCATGCTAGCTCCTGTCAGAAGGGAACATGGTACAAACCCCAAAGCAGCAAAAATGATGGCTGGTCACCCCAGGACATTGGCACCATCTTTAGGTGCTGGGAGGAGTGAAGGAGAAACAAGGGAGCCAGAACGGGGCGGGGGGGCCTGCCCGACTGCTCCCCCTTCCTTCTCTCCTTTCCTCCCTCCCCCACTCTGGCACAGGGCCCAGTGATGTCCTGGTGGCCTTTCCAGGCTCCTTCCTCACGGGGTCCCCTTGCCAAGGACTGGATCCATTTTGTCGTGTTTTTCACTGTCAGCTGTGACGGCAGGGTGGCGGCGTGCAAGACCGCCTCTACCTCTCTCTTCCTATCCTGTGTGGCCCTGCAGCAGCTGGCCCTGAGCCCCCGGCCCCGCACACTGACTTCCGGCCCCCAGAGGGGAGCTCACGGCACCTGTATTTCATATCTGACCCCAAATAGAGCGAGTCACGGACTCATGCTTAGGCGGGGCTGGCCGATGCCATCTGGTAGCGGTCGTGTGAGGAGGGAAGGGGGAGAAGACGGAAGAGTCCGTGTTGGACGCCGTGCAGGGAGCGTGGGTCTCAGCTTGGCTTCGTACAGCAGCCTCCAGGGAACAGACGGACGGAAGGTGAGACCCCATGGCCTCAGGTCCTTCCCGCCCCGGCATTCTGGCTTTGTGGGCACCCTTGCCATTTGCATCTCAGCGCTCTGGCCAGGGGGCCTGGCAGAGCGAAGCAGCCCCACACCTCCTCCGTGCAGGCTGCCTTGGAGCACACTTCCCTCGGTGGTGAGCCCGGGGGCTCCCATGGCGAGATGGGACCCTGGAGGGCGTGTGCACTGATCCATGAGGTCACACAGCCTGACTCATGACCAGACACATCAACTGTCTGCTCCACGTGACCTGGCAGGTCCGACACCCAGGTTGCAAAGAAGGTGCTTGTGCTAGAGACACAGAGAGAGGGACCCACCCACCACCCGATCGCTCGGTACACAGTCAGGACTCCGAATGCGAGGGCGTCGAGCTCTCTGGGGGCTGTACTTCTCCAGCCCCCAGCTTTGCTTTTCTGCAGGTGATCGAGCTCAGGGCACAGACCCCTGACTTCACTTTGGTGCCTCATAATGACTTGCTTAGGCTCTCACGTAAGAACGGGCCTGGGCTCCGGCCAGCAAAGACTGCCGTTGGAAAAGATGATGTTGCACAGGGAGTTTTTATTTCCAAACCTTCCTTGGCCCCTCCGGCTGCAGCCGCTCCCGCCCTGGCTGGCTCTGGGGCCTGTCCATTTCTGTAATCACTGCAGTACATTTGTCAGGGAGCGTGTCTGAACTGCAGATACACTGTAATTCATGGAGAAGCAATCCTGGAGAATTTTCTGACGGCCATGGCCTCTCATTCAGCGGTGGGCCTGATCACTATCTACATTTAGCAGTCCCAAATCATTGCTGGATTTAAAAAATTTTTAATGTTTATGTATTTGAGAGAGAGGGTAAAGGCTGAGAAAGAGAGAGAGAGAGAGAGAGAGAGACAGAGAGAGAGAATTTCAAGCAGGCTCTGCACTGTTGACACAGCCCTGCGTGGGGCTTGATGTCACAAACCGAGATCGTTTCCAAAGCCGAAACCAAGAGTCGGATGCTTAACCAGCTGAGCCACCAGACACCCTGTTGCTGGATTTTCAACCCAACTCTGGGGCTGTCTGAAGAGGAGCAAGGACTTGGGGTCTGAGGCTGGTGGGGGCGTAGCTCCTGTGCTAAAAGGCCCCAGTTCTGCCAGAATTCCTGGCCTCCGGGATCAGGAGCAGAGGTGGTGTCAGGCGGAAACCCGCAGAGGAAGTTGAGCAGTCACTGGCTGGGGCCTGTGTTTGCCAAAGGAGCTCCTGTGGCTTGGGGGTGGGGGAGGGGAGGGGAACCCGGGAGGCCTGCTGTCTAAGGCCCTGGGCAAACGTGCGCCGCAGGGGCCCTTCCAGCTGGTTCCATGCTCTCTGGACACTTCTGCAAAGCTCTCAGCTCCTGCAAGTCCGTGGAAGTGCCTCTGCCCGTCCCATGGCTTCCGGGACAGAACCCCAAGTCCAGGGAGGGGGAAGCCCAGGTTTAGGGAGGTGGAGCCCCAAGTCCAGGGAGGCGGAGCCCCAAGTCCAGGGAGGGAGGAGCCCCAAGTCCAGGGAAGTGGAGCCCCAAGCCCAGGGAGGCGGGGCCCCAAGTCCAGGGAGGGAGGAGCCCCAAGTGCAGGGAAGCAGAACGCCAAGTCCAGGGAGGGGGGAAACCATCACGATTTTGCTACCAGACCGTTACTGCTGCTGGGACGCTCACCCCTGCCTTGGGATTTCATCAGACTTTCGCACCCCCTCAATCTCAACTGTGGGTCTGAGTTGGTCTCAGGTGGCATCGTGAGGGTGCTGGGCTTCCTTCCCCGGGTCACGGGCACCCACCCACCAAAGAACTCCTTTGGGCCCAAAGCCACGCCACGTTGCCTGTGGGAGCCACGCCTGGGTCCCTCTCGGTCCCTACCACGTGGTTATCAAAAAGGGCTGAGGGGCCTCTCGAGGAAGGGGTCTCTGTCGTGTGCGACCCAGGTAGGGGCCTGCTCCTCCAGCTTCAAGGCGCCCTCCCTGACCCCAGGCCATAGGCCGCGGGCCCCAAGTAATTGGACGGACCGGCACCACTTGCTCCAGCCCTGTGCCGGCCGCGTCTCTGCGGGGTCCTGCGCCGTTCACCTTCATCACGTTCACGAAGACCGTCTGAGGACCACCAGTCTGCATAATATTGCCATTAAACAGAAGGGCCCATGTGCCAGCACCGCTGTCCCTGGGGTAGCATTGGGGGCTTCTGCTAACAGACTCAGAGACGTGGGAATTAGATTTACTTTCCATCTGCTGAGTCATCCATTTGTAGGGGTCCTTTGGAAGTCGGTGGGGAGGGGTTACCCTCGGCGTGTCTTTGCGGAGCCAGCAGCCCGGGCGGGGGGACCTTTCGTGTCCTCCCCGAGGCCTCCGGGGGCAGAAGCTCACTGGCGGCTCCGTCGATGTGACACTCTGCTTTCGCGACAGCGTGAGAGCAGTCTGCTCGCGGGATGTTTTTAAGAGCCTCAGGGTTGTTTTAGTTTTTACCATTCTGTACTCTAAATTAAGACACTGGCTGTGAAACTTGGCTTTTAAAGGTTTCCTAATTTTTTTAGACTGAGTCATTAATATATTAGAAGATGTCACAGACTTCTTTTCAAAGGCCGCGTGCTGCCGACGCGAGTCATTCCATCGCTAAGGAAAACGAAGCGTCGGGGCTTTGGTCTTCTGAAGGCCCGGAGCTGTTTTCCACATCCCACCACACGCACCCCTAACAGGTTACGTGAAAAAGTACACAGGGTACCTTGTGTGTGACCACAGACTAACGCCTTTGTTCCCGCCCGCCTGTAAAACATTCCTTTCTGTCGACATCATGCGGTTTGTTTTTCGTTCGTGCTCAGCTCTGCTCAGATCCAAGGTGGGCTGTGCCGGCACCGAAGAAAAAGGGAAGGGTCCCTGGGGAGCTGGGAAGCCGGGAAGCTCCCCCTCCCGCTCCCCATCCCTGAAGCCACGACGTGCTCGGACACGCTTGACATCAAGAGGAGCCCGGCTGCAGAGTGAGGACGAAATGCGGGGAGAGAAGCATCATCTACCGAGGCCGCCTGGGCCCCGCCGGGTCAGCCCGAGACCGCAGGAAGGGGTGAAGGTTTTCAGAAGCGGCTGATGATGTTTGGGACCAGGTTGCCATGGTAACGCCATCCGAGCAGCAGCCCCCCGCGGTACTGGCAACGGGAGCGCCCTGTGATCTGTATCCCCCGGCAACACGCAGGAACCCGACGTGCGTCTCCCGGCAGACGGGAGGCTCTTCTTTAACATTCTTCCTGCGAGGGGCCCTCAGCTGAGCGCCTGAGCCCCGCGTTTAGTGCCCCAGATCAGTCGGCCCTGCTCTGGTGCAATCGGGTGTTCATCTAGTTCTTTACAGAATCCCAGCAGTGAATGAAGGCCTATCAGTCAGGCCCCGGCGAGACAAATGATGGGGTGTCTCGGCGGCGAGGGGCCAGAAAGGATGAGGCTGCTCCGTATCCATATATATACACTGATAGGGAATCAGCTTCAAGATAGAGTGTCACGCAGAGAAACAAAGGTGCAGAACACCGTTTGCAGAACGTGCCAGCATTTGTTTAAGGAAAAGATGTATACACACCCATGCTGACACATACCCGGCGTATCTCGGTGAGAATTCACAAGAAGCCGGTAATGGGGAGGGAGGCAGAGGCGGGAAGAACAGTTACTTTTCACCGCACGCCCTTCTGTGCGTTTTGAATGATGTTTTAACTGCGTGCCCGCACTGGCGAGCCGATATAATAAACAAATACTCTACTAAAAATCTATTGGCGAGTTTGCTGTTTAAATAAATCCGATAGAAAACAAATACTTTTAAAAACAGGGGAGGCTCCCTCCCCCTCTCTCTTTCCCTCTCAGGCTTCAGGCGACTCCTTGGAAACTGCAGAGGAAGTAGTAACTGAATCGGGAAGGCGGACGCTTTCTTCCAGCTTGACTCCGGCAGTCAGCTATGGCCGCGAAAAGCATCAGCGTGGCTCGTAACGGTGTGGGACAGACGGGCATGCAGAAGACTGTTCTAGTGACCAAGGCCTTGACTCTGTGCCCCACCCCTACCTCCCCGTGCCTTGGACCCACTTCATGTATGGGCTTCTATGAAACAGGCCCACCAGTGGGTACTTGATTCCCTACGTTTAAGCGCCTGAGGACGCTCTGCCTTTGGTTTTTAGCCTACAACCTGGTGGGAGGCAGGCGGGAGCTCAGAACTTTGCAGACCAAGCAAGCAGTGATGCAAAGGGTGAATGGGGGCCAAAAAGGATGGAGAGCTGGGGCGGGGGTGGGGGTGAGGGGGCATCAGCGGTTGGAGATGCGATTTCCCCCCCAAGAAATCCTGCGTGACACTGTCTGGGTTGCTCTCTGCTGTTGCCAAGAATCCTGGGCAGAGGGGCAAACAGTTGATGCATAAAAAAAAAAAAGTCTACCAAGCTCGTTGACCTGATTCCCTGATCCGACACGGCACTGGCATGTCCTCCTCACGTTTGGCTTCAGGGGACGTGCACCCTGTCCCAGAGGTGGGAGGGCAGGAAGTCATCCACCTCCCCTCTGCCCACTTATTCTGGCCCAAGGAGCCACGTCTTCCTGCCCTCTCCAGACGGGGGGCCAGTTCACATCAGTTGGACCTGCAGACTCAGATTTTCAGGACAATCCTGATAGCGGCTGGGGTGGCGGATGCCACTGCGCTTTCAGTTAAGACACAATTTGTGGGGCCCCCAGGGGGCTCAGCCGGTTGAGCATCAGACTCTTGATTTCGGCTCAGGTCATGATCTCTCAGTTTGTGGGTTTGAGCCCCCTTTCAGGCTCCACGCTGACAGTGTGGAGCCTGCTTGGGATTTTCTCTCCCTCTCTCGCTGCCCCTCCTTCTCTCCTGCTCACACATACTTTTGGTCTCTCTCTCTCTCTCAAAAATACATAAACTTAAATAAAAATAGAGAGAAAGAGAAAAGAAACATAATTTGCAATTTAAAAGTGACAGAGGGTCCTGGAATCCGTGTTGCTTAGTTGGGGAACCAGCTGCTTACAGGTGAATTGAGCCCATGCGTGTCTTTGATTCAGCTTGAGCTTGGGATCCAAAGAAGAAACATAAGACACTGAGTATGAGGCCAGACGTATTCCAAGTGCTTCGTACACGCCAGCGTGCCATGGGCCCTGCGCCAAATCCTACCTTCCCATTTGCAGATGAAGCCACACTCGTGTACCCGCTGCCTGTGGCTGCTTTCTTGCTACAAGAGTAGAGCTGAGTCATGGGGCACCTGGGGGACTCGGTCAAACGTCCGACTTCGGCTCCGGTCATGATCTCACAGTTCGTGAGTTCGAGCCCCGCGTCGGGCTCTGTGCTGATGGCCCAGGGCCTGGAGTCTGCTTCAGGTTTTGGGTCTCCCTCTCTCTCTGCCTCCTTCCCCGCATGTGTGCACTCTCTCTTTCTCTCTCAAAAATAAGTAAACATTTAAAAAAATTAAAAGAAAAAGAATAGAGCTGAGTGGTGACAGAGCCTGGGTGGCCCCCGTGTCCACACTGCCTGCTGTGTGGCCTTTTCTAGAAACGGTTCACTCAACCCCTGTGTGTGTGGGGGGGGATGGGAGTGTCACAGACACGTGGGACACAGGGGGACTGTTACGGCGGAGCGGATGGAGGGGTCGCGCTGGACGTGGTTCGTATTATCAGAAAACAGCGTTCTTTAAAAAACCACCACCACCACTTTCTATTCTCCGTGCTTGGTTCCGGCTCTCTCAGGTCTTGTTGTTTTAAACAAGGAACCAGACCACACAGCAGCCCCAGGGGCAGCTGGTTAAAGGCCTTCTCCCCCCCTCACAGGAGGGAAGGAGTGATTGGGGACACAGCAGTTGGCAAGCTGACCGCTGCTTTCGGAAGCTTCTGGAAATGGTTAATGGAACTCAAGTGTTTCTGTGGCGCGGCTTGGAAACACACGTCATTAGATCTGCGTCCCCACAGTCATCTGGCGCGCGCCACGGGGGGTCGGTGGCCTTTCAGGAGGACCAGGCCCTGTCATGTCTGGGAGGCAGAGAGTCAGGTTTTGAGGCCTTTTTTCCCTTTCTCCGGCACAGCACTGACCTCATCACTGAGGGTCTGGTGGGTATATTTTTAACTCCCATTTCCCCCTAATTTGAACTGCTCCGGCCGCAGCTGGGGGGGAGAACCGGCAAGAGCGCCCGCGGGCCGCCACGCTTTTCCTTGTCGGTCTGCCTGATGAGCCCCCTCCTTACGCTCTCCGGGCGGTGGCTCTGCCTTCGTCCACGCGGCGCCCATCTGCATCCCGTGTCCGCGCCGCTCGGGCATCCGTGACGGGGGTCCGCGAGGTGATGGCCCCGCCGACGGCACAGAGGAGCCCTGTCCCGGCTGGAGCACGGCTGAGTCTCAGTCTCCCCAGCCTCTGGCTTCGTGAGGTCCTCTCGAAGGAGAGCTGCTGCGTGAACTGCCAGAACACAGTGACCCGGGGGAAAATGTCCGCTGCAGTCTCTGCCATTTCAGGGATGAGGCTTGGGTAGGAGGGGCGCAGAGGTCTCGCCCGAGAGCCACGTCTGTCCATTTTTATTCCTTTCCCAAATGTTGGGGGGCGGGGCGCCCCCCTGCCCCGACCCGTTGACAAGACACACAGGAGGGTGAGGTGGGAACAGAGACCACGCAGGCGGGGAGAGGGGCCGTGGCCGTCAGCTCACATAGCAGGGGCCCCCAGAGGGTCCTGTGCCGGGGCCAGGCGCAGACGTGGGGGACCGGGGAGACTGTGTCCGATCACCCCTCCGCAGCTCCCGCCTGGCTCAAGGCCCGGTGAGCCCGTAGGGGTGATGGGGCTGGAGGGAATTGTGAAGCGGGGGCTCCTCCGCTGGCCCTTCCCCTTTCAGCTGGGGGAGGAGGGCAGGCAGGAGGCCTCCAGGCAAAGAAGAACCGGGGCCCTGCGAGGGTCTTCCATCCTGGTCTTTCCACAGGGCACAGGGTCCTGCCTGGGTCTTTTAGTCAGAGGCCCTTCCTGGGCAGTCTTGCAGCTTGGGTCACTTCCGGGGTCTGTGGATGGGGCAGACACCTCACCAAGTACCCTGGCACCATTTCGTCGGCGCCACGGCACGGCAAGGAAACGGGACGTGCCCACTGGCCAGGTTTGCCAAAGAACCAGTTCTCCACCTGCAGCCGCTGGCAGAGCGGCTCAGAGCCTAAGAGGTGCCATGGCAACGGTGGCCTTGTCTGAAGGTGAGGATGAGACAAGGGCCCGTGACCTGTGGGCGCAGACGGATGGGGCGTCGGAGACCGCAAGCCCCTGGGATCCACGCACACTGGGGAGGAGCTGAGGTACCCGGCCCGGGCCTGGCGCACGGCAGTCACCTACCCAGTAAGCTCGGCCCCCCTCCCTTCCCTTCCTGGGGAGCACTGCATTAAGTAATTGCTTTTGTGGCCAAGTTATATATTACTGAGAACGAACCTGGCTCTGACTTATCATTCACTTTTACTGTTTTGCCTAGAGAGGTTTCTGTGGCAGCTCAGAAAGCCAGGGATGAATAAGGACAGAGGGGACATTAAAGGCAGGCTGTTAGCAGAAGTGACAATTAAACAACTCGGCCAAAATCGAAGCCCGGTAGTGCCTCGGTCGTGTGAGCGGGGAGACAGACTGTCCCCTCCTGAAGCCCCTTCCCAAGTGCTGGGTTTGCAAGGGACTCTCTCTTTTGATTCTAACTCCTGTGGAATAAGGGTCATGGTCCCGTTTCCCAGAGGTGGATACTGAGGCTCCGAGAGGCAGAGAATGTGACGTCCAAGGTCACACGGAGAAGGAACAGCAGGGCCAGAATGAGATCCCATCTCGGGGCCCCCACTTGGCTGCTGGCACAGCTCATTTGTCCAGGTCGCACCTGAGGAGCACAAAGCAGAGAACCCACCCCCCCCGCACCCATCCCCCAGAAACAGGAGAGGCGGTAACGGCAGGTGCAGCAGAGCGGGGCACATAGGCCACCCTCTCTCTGGTGGGTTGGGCCCTCGCAGGCCTCAGTACAAAGAGGAGGAATTCAGTAGTGAATAAAAGGAGGCCCGAGTGGCTGTCTACGCACAGAGGGAGCAAGCGTGGCCGGCCGGAGATCTCTGGTGCGAGAAACTGGGCTGGTCGTGATAAAAAGCTGCTAAGACCCGTGTGCGGTTCCCCGGCATCTTCCCGGAGCGACCCTTGCATTTGCTCATGGGCCTCTTGCTTTAGCTCTACAAGCAGAACATTTCTCAGAAGGGCGCTGTTCGATGTCGGGGCTCGGGCCCCTGAGCCGCGGCCACGTAGGAAGACGCCGACCATGCTGGCCTGGCTTTAGAGCTTGTTCTCAGAGCGAGACACAAGCAGATCTGGGGGCGACGGGCCCCAGAAAGAGACGGAAGGCCGACCTCACTCATCCAGGAGGAGCTGACCGTGTCCAATACACACTACTGAGTGGGGGGAGGGCACCATCCATTTTGGTAAAGAAGTACCCAAGAAGATTAACAGCAAGTCTCTGTGGTGCCCCCCCCACCCCCCGCATGGGGCCATGCTCTGCTGTCTCCCAAGTCACCGCGGGCAACACCCGGCGCCCCCACCCCCATCCCCGACTCGCTTCCTGGGAGTTCTGGAGAGCTGTGGTTTCATTGAGGCCATTTTATTTTAAGAAGTGGCAGCCCCTGTTGGTTACCACTGGACTCCAGACCTTGCCCCCAGAAACTTCTGGAAAAGCACGAGCCAGCCGCGCACATCCTCAGACAGAAGTCCCATTTAGTCTTCACCCCCTACTTTGCAGAAAGAGTGCATGGGAGAATGCACAGCCACGGGAGGCAGAACAGAGAATCGCTATGAGGGCTCATGAAAGGCATCTGCCTGGGGACAGGGACAGTGCCTGGGCCGTCTGGAGCCCTGAACAGACCTCGCTCTTCATCTCAAATAATTACTTAGTCTCTCACAAGTGTCCCAAGTTGAAGCACACAGGACGTACTTATGGCTAACTATGACCTAATAAGGTAATCCTTTTCATTTCTGTGTCATATAATCAATAGGGAAAATACAGCATATTTATAACCCACAATTAGGCTTTCACTGCATTTCCACCCCTGTCCCCATCGTTCGTCGACAAACACCCTCTATAAACTCTATACCCACATCTGAGTGGTTCTCATTCTCTCGGTCAAGTCTTCCTTGGTGCAGGAAAGGTTCCATAGTGTGGCAATGGCGTTGAGAGAGAGAGAGAGAGAGAGAGAGAGAGAGGCCCACTAAGGATGATTTTTAAATTCACACATCATACGGCAAGACGGATTTCAGCATTAACCAGCAGCATTATTAAGAGCTGGCTGCTTAGAAGGGGAGGCGTCCTTGAAAGGGTGATGGCATACACATTGTGTTATACAGTAATAGAATCAAGCAAAGTAAATGAACTCATTATGATCAGCTTTTTATTCCCAGCTTGTCAAGAGTCATAACTGTATGAAGCATTCTCTACCTCGATCAATTGGAAAATCAATACCTTGGTATTTGTGGAGAGCATCTCTGGTAGGAAGAAACGAAACCAAGTGTTTGGGAAACACGGGAGGGTGTGGGGGTGTGATTTCCTCCTCCCGACAGCCTGGGTCTCCAAGCAGCCACTCCTCTTTGTCAGAGCTCGTGCTGGGACCAGGTCCTTCTCTTGGGGGCGAGCGGGCTGGCTGGGTTGGTAAAAGGCTTTGATCGTCCAAACCACAGTTTGACTGGGGAACTGGGGATGGCGAGTCCGGGTACAAATTTTGGCCGTTTGCACATGAGCCAGCCATGGGCAGCGGGCTTCCCCATCGCTCCCATGAGCACAGATGCAGGCTTGCTTCGCTCGGTGGGGCGACTCCATCTGGGCCCCCAAGACTTTGCGGGGGGACAGTGGGTGGCATCAGAGGCCCAGTGGCTTCAGAGCGGCCTGCTGGGACCCTCATCAGGGCTCCCCTGACCCCATCACTCAAGCACACCTTGACTACTGAGTGCTTGGCAGTATTTAATCAAGCACGGATTTTACAAACTTGCGTGTGAGGTGACCTCACTGTACGCGTCTCCACTTCCTAGATCGTTTCATTTATTTAAACAAGGCAAGTATCTATCACATGCGCAAGCAGAGAGAAGAGTGTCACAACCCCCCCGGATCCCTCACAGTCTCCAGCAATTATCAACTCACGCCAATCTTGTTTCCATCTTCCCTCTACCAGTTCTCCCACCCATGCTTATTTTGAAGGAAATGCCAAACATCGTGGATGTTTCCATGTCTGTCCTCAAACACCGTGAAAACAGTACCATCATCGCACCTAAAAAATGAGCAACTCCTCAAATACCCCTTGTGTGTCCAGATGTTCCTGATCAGCTCGTAACTTTAAGAGAAAATCTGTCCAAGCCAGGATCCAAATAAGGTCCACGCGCCGTAATTGGTTATTTGGTCGGTACGGCATTTAAGCTCTTAATCTATAGATTCTCCATCCCTGCAATTTATTGGTTGAAGGAATCTGGTCCACTGCTGTAGAATTTGTTTTGCACTCTCGAGGTTGCTGATGGCTTCCCCACGGCTTCATTTCAAATGGTGATATTCCAGGCCTATCGTGTCTTTATTAATTAACTGAAAGGCTTCCATGAAGAGAAACACTCCTTCATCAACTATTCAATTTCCCTGAGAAACTGTTCTTATTTAAAAAACAAAAAGGCAAGAACAATGCTTGATTTTTCACAAGAGGGGGGTGGTTTTGTAGGACTCTCTCAAGGCGGCGAGTTTTCAAT
>NW_027532250.1:234909-236525 GCF_008692635.1 Crocuta crocuta
GGCCCTTGGTTTTACAGGCAGCGGCCTTTTTCATGGATTCTGCCCTTTGCCTTCCCTTCTTTTTAACCCTCTGGACCCACTGAGAGCTCAGCGCAGCCATCGTGCTGCCTGGCTCCTTATCACCTTGTGGTTGACTGACTGTTTCATTTTCTCTCTGGACGGTCGTCTTTAACAACTTGTGTCTTGTTATTTATCCAATTTACTAATACGTCAAATGGTTGTAATGAATTTCTGGGCCGTGGGGTGCTTTGGACAAGCTGCGGTAAAGCAAAAACAAATTAACGGACCCAACTCCCCTCCCTCCCCAAACGCCCAAACCTTCTCGTCCCAGGGACCGGGGTGGGGGGGCTGTTCCTGCCTCTGCCTTGCACCTGTGGGTGTTCACGGATATTTGTCTCATGCCTTTCATCCTGCGTTTCAGCTGTGTTCTGCGGCCGCCCCGGTGCCACAGGGCAGCGCGTGGATTTCTGCTCCCTCATCCATTGTCGTCTGGCTGATTTATTTGTTGAATCTTCAGTGGAGAAAAGCACTTGCCGAGGTCTGGCCCAGATGCTGTGCCTTTCTCATCAGTCTTATGACCTTTCAGTATTTTCTGGGTCTCAGGTGGCCTCCTGCTTTCTGCAGAGGTGAGCCAGGCAACATGGGCACCCACGGGACCCTTTTGGGGGAAATGCTGAGTTTTGGCAAATGCTGACTTTGCCCTGGACGTGCAGGGTTCCCTTGCGCGGGGATGGGGCTAGGGCTCCCACGGCTCAGTTCCTTTTTACAAAAGAGTCGCTGCATTGAGGAATGGGTGGGTTTTGGAAACGATCTGGCCCAATACCAGGGGCATCCCGGTCTCAGACCGAGTCGGTCTGAGGACAGAGTCAGGCCCCATGAGCTGGCCCGGGCTTGCCCCTGGAGGGGTAGTTGGTGCAAGTCTGTCCTAAAAAGCAAATTCAAATGACAGGGGCAGGAGACGGGAAGCACGATGACCTCTTCCACCTGCGTGCACGCTGCCTCCCAAACACTCCCCTCCTCTGTCCCCGGTGGCCGTCCCGCTGGGTGAAGTCAGCCAGACGCCACCATCCCCGGGGAGGGATGGGCAACAAAGGTGCTTCCAGCTCTCGACCAAGGTTCACGGCTCCTGGTGGCACAGGCCAAAGAGGCCGTGGTCTGCAGACGGGGACCTGGGTAGCCTTTTCCTTGGATTGTCTTGTCCCAACACAGCGAACACTCAAAAATCTTGCCCGGACTCAGAATGAAAACTCACGTTCTCCTCTAGGGCCCTGGTTCCCTGGCCGATGCAGTTCTGTTGTTCGTGGCTGAGTTTCCTACGTGCGTCTCTGTGGCCTCCATCGTGTTTCCTTCTGGGGCTGCCCTGGCTTTCCATTTTCCTGCCTCCCGTGCACCCGGCCTTTCCTCCCATCCCTCCTCCCCCAGACTCTCCTTTCATGCTTTCCTTCCCTTCTTTGTGCTCCTCTCTTCTCTGCTGGCTTCTCCCTCTCGCTCTCCCCTTCGGCACCCCTTGCAGTGTGCCACCCGGCCCTAGCACCTGCGGACCACGGTGAAGGGCCCCTGGGCAGGTGTCCTGCTAAACTGCTGGGTTCCCCAGGCCAGTCAGTCATCAGGGTTCT
>NW_027532250.1:236624-245926 GCF_008692635.1 Crocuta crocuta
AAAAAGAGGGAGAAGTCCTTCTCTTGACCTTGGAATCTTACCTGACATCTTAGACATGTCTCGTGATTTGAAAGAAGCATTAATAGAACATAGATTCAATGATCTTTCAAAAAAAATAATGAAGACCAAAAGAAAATTGCTCCTTCCTTTACAAGTACAGAAATACATTCAAATCTCATTAAGTGGTTGTATCTCCCGGACTTTGCCAAGAAGCCGGATGCCAAGTTGTTACTCTGTGAGAACTCAGGGGGGTCTGAGGGCCTCTTCACTTTGGGAACTTCAGATTGGGCAGGCAATTGAGAACCTAGGACATGCCAAGGGCCATCTCAGTCTTCCTTCTTTGCCAATCTCCTTTCCGACATTTCTCCATTTCATCTTCTTGTAATCACCCAGACGGTACTCAGAGAAGAAATATAGTTACCAGGTTCCAAGGTCTCAATCTAATTAAAAAATGCTTGCGTTGGAGAGAATTTTAATTCATACGCATTATTCCGATGGCGTGCTGGGCGGGGGGTGTGGGGTGGGTAGGGGGTAGGCCTTTCAGTAGATTTAAAATCCCGAGACTTAGTTAGACACTAAATAAAAAGTGGATGGCTGATTTGTGAATACGATTTCCAAATATCACCTTGAGCAAAGGCCTTCCCAAATTTGGATTTTGGGAGTTAGTGCTGACCCGCCCAAATGTGGGCGCTCTGTGTTCTCTTAAAGCATCCATCTTCTTGAAAGTCGGCTGAGTCCCATATGAGAAGACAGAGCTGGGAGCTGCGGAAGTGGTCCGTTTTCATCGACCTGCCTCCATTTCTTGCCTTTTCCCCTCAATTCTGTCCCACACAAAATCCAGTTTTTCATTCACCCGAGAGGCACTAGATGCTGACGGTCTCAAACTGTGTGCCCTTCACCCACCTCAGAAGTGAGCGCCAGCCCCGTTCCTCGTGGACCAGCAAGCTCCTGCCCACCTGTGGTTCTGGACCCTGAGCAGGCACTGCAGGCTTTGCGGCGTTCAGGGTGCTCGTGACCCCCCGGAAGCTCGCACAGCACTGCTGTCCCGCGCCCCCCTCCAAGGAAACGGCTGACAAGGGAAGCCCCCCTGTACTGGGCCAGGATGATACAGGCACCCTGAGTGCACCCCAGGGGCTCCCACTGCTGTGGTAGTTCCCTGCAGTGTAGACGCGCATAAGGTTAATGCTCAGGTGTCCGAGGCCACTGAGTGGAGCAGCCGTAGCCAAGAACCATCACCCCTTCTTGGGATCTTTACAGTTGACCTCTGGCTTCTCCTGGCAGCCTCCCTGTGGCGCTAAGTGTGGGAGGAGAACAGAGCACTGCGAGCGCGTGGGCGGGGGCAATGGCAAGGTCAGCCGGGAGCCAAGCTCTGAAGGCCTCGCCCCTCAGCTCCGCCCCGCCGCGGTAGTCTCTGCCGCTCAGAACCAAGATCCTGGTCCGCGGCGCTCTCACGGGTGAGCAGCCTTTACTCCCTCTCAGCGCCGTGGGCCCCAGAATTGCTTCCTTCGGAGAAGAAATTACCATGATTTTTTTTTTTTAATTAAAAAATTTCAGCCGATGCATTACTTACATGAAGTGAAATGTTCACATCTCAATTACAGCATTCACTCTGTCTTCACGGGTGCTGGTCAAGACACGGAACACCTCCATCATCGCAGAAGTTTCCGTCATTCCTTTCCCCAGTCAGTTCTTCCTGGAGGCGGCCACTGACCTGATTTCTGCATCACAGGTTAGTTTTGCCTATTGTAGAATTTCATCTAAATGGAAGCATGTGGTATGTACTTTTACCTTCTTTTGCGTGCTATAATATTTTGGACACTTCTCCATTTGGTAGTATGTTTCAGGAGATCATCTTTTCTTATTGCTGAGTAGTATTCCACGGTACGAACAGTCCACATTTGGGCTATCTATTAATGAGTTGATGGACATCTGCGTGGTCTCCAGCTTGGAGCTAATATGAACAAACCTTCAACGAACATTTTGGCTCAGAGTTTTCGTGCACATATGTTTTCATTGCCCTGGATAAATGCCTAGGAGTGGAATTGCTGGGTCCTGGGGTAAATGCACGTCTACTGCGTTAAGAAACTGCCAGAGAGTTTTCCAAAGTAGTTAGTTGTACCATCTTCTATGACTTTCTGAATGGCTCCACTCCTATATGTACCATATGCTGACTGGGTCCCCACGGTGTTCTATCCACTCATTCTTACGTTCCAAAATATTTATTGTTTACCAATATGTGCCAGGCACTGTCCAAGGTGCTGGGAATTCAACAGGAATGCCCTTATCCTGGCAGGCTATTGGGGTTTTGTTGTTGTTGTTTTCAAAGAAAAGGATACATTTATATGGACATGCAAAGGACCTAGAATACCCAAAATGATTTTGCAAAAAGAAGCATAGGTTGGAACACTAACACTAACCGATTTCAAGACTTACTGTGAAACACAGTCATCACGATTGTGTGCGTTACTCGTGAGAGAATAGATTCCTGGATCGATGGAGTAGATAGTTCAGGAAAGACAGCATTTCAACTAGTGCCAGAATGTTTTTGGATATGTCCCCAAACCCCTCCAACCCTAAAGCACACACGAAAAACCACCTTTACCCACACTTATTACCTACAAAAATTAAAATGGATTGCAGACCTACATGTAAAACCCCAAACTATAAAATCTCTATGCCGAAAAAAAAAAAATAGGAGAAATTCTTTGTGACCTTGGGTTGGAGAAAGATTATTTAAATAGGACACAAAAAGTATGAGCCATAATAGAAAACAGTTGATCAATTAGACTTCATCAAAATAGAGAAACTTCTGTTCTTGAAAAGATACTGTTAAGATCATGAAAAGATAAGCCTCAGACTGGGAGAAAAGATTTATGAGGCTGATAAAGGGCTTGAATCTGGAACATATAAAGAATTTTTACAGCTCAAGAAGAAAACAACACAAATTTTTAAGTGGGCAAAAGATTTGAACAGACTCTTAATCAAAAACGATAATAAGACCATAAGCACATTTTGAGAAGGTGTCCAACATCATTAGTCATTAGGGAAATTCAAATTAAAAATGAAAATGAGATGCCACTACATACTCATTAGAATAGCTAAGATTTAAAACCAACACCCTAGAAACTTAATACCAAGTGCTGGAAAGAATGCAGAGAAACTCTGCTCTCCGTCATTGCTAGCGGGAAGGCTCTTCCAAAAAGCCACTTTGGAAGACAGTTGGGTGGGTTCCTAGAATGTTACATGTTCACTCACCATCTGACCCAGCCAGTCTACTGCCAGGTATCGCCCCAGATGAAATGGAAATTTAGTTCCACACAAAAACCTGTGCCCGAACACTCACTCATCATCGCAGAACCCTGGAAACAGCCTGAATGTCCATTCACTAGTGAGCGTGCAAATTGTGGAGTGTCTGTAGAATGGGGTAAGCGCTCAGAGACAGAAAGGAGTGAATCGCTCACGTGTGCAGTGACGTGGAGGGCCCTCATGAGAATTATGCCAGGCACAAAAGGGGACACACTGGTGCCGTTCACATGATACTTGGGGCAAGGCAAGCTGTAGGGACAGAAAACAGATCAGGGGTTGCCCAGAGGGGGTTGGCTAGAGAGGGCGTGGGAAGCCTTGAGGTCAACAGAAACATTGTACGCCTTGATTGTGGTGGTTGTAACAGGACTGCACGCATTTGCCAAAACTCAAAGAACCACCCACCTAAAAACGGGGAATTTCACCGAATGCAAGTTGTACCTGACTTTACGAAAGACCCTGGTCTCATGGGACTTCTGGGCGCTGTCCTGAGTCCCTGGGGGTCTGTGCTCACTGCATTTGGCTTCCCCTCCTGATGTATATGTGCCTCTATTTAAAAAAATTATTTTTTAATATTTTAATTATTTATTTTTGAAGGAGAGAGAGACAGAGCATGAGCAGGGGAGGGGCAGAGAGAGAGGGAGACACAGAATCCGAAGCAGCTCCAGGCTCCAAGCTGTCAGCATAGAGCCCAATGCGGAACTCCAACTCACAAACTGTGAGATCATGACCTGAGCCAAAGTCGGACACTCAACCGACTGCGCCCCCCAGGGGCTCCCATGGGTCCCTATTTTAAGATGATCTGTGGGTACGTGTGTGTCTGTGCTTTTTACCTCCCCCTTCAACCCTTCAGGTCCTGTTTGGACGTGGTGGAAGTTGCTTTCAGTATCATGTCTGGTTTGGGCAGGAATGAATGGTGTCTCTTGCAGGAGTGACACGGAACCACGTCCTGCTTGTCGGGCACCTGGTGGCTCTTGGAGAGTCCACGCTGCGTGGAAGCCACCTTCTCCCGAAGCCCGTGAAGTTCATCCTCCAGCCACAGGGCCGCCCAGTCGCTTGCAGGGTATTGGCGGTTGCTGGAAGACCTTCCTGCTGGTATGCGATAGCCCTTCTTTCAAGGCTGCTCTTTGTTTCCCGAGCCTGACGGTCTTAATACCCTAAAAAGGGTACTGCCAAAACCAACAATCGTCTTAAAAGGCCTTTTTCAAAGAGATGTTTACCCAAGGTGGACAAATGTAAGACGATCCTCCGTGTGTCACGCACGACGCGGCCTGTGCTCTGGGAGTAGCTTTTGATGTTGAAGAGCCGTGAACGTAAAGGAAACCAAGAGGCAGAAGGAAACGCAAGAGAAAGCATGCTTTCTGATCCGGCTAATAACCCGGGGCGATGGCCCAGTGAGTCTGATGTTTGTTCACTGTACCAGAGTGTGCCCTGGTAGCCTGGTGTCTTTTGAAGCCCGGTCACATCAGAATTACATGGAACCAAGTGGATTAATCCAGCAGACTGAAGGCTAGAGAAGACATGGGTCTGAAAACTGGGAGGGACTGTAGGAGATTATTTGGTGCCTCCCTCCCCGCCTCCATCTTGGGTGGGTAACACTTTAGGTTTCCATGAGATGGAGACAGCCCAGCCCCGTCAGCACGTCCACGAGGCACTGGGCTCCCATCTCCAGACGCCCGGCGCTGATTCTCTGTCTGATCTGCCGTGCCCCACGCACAACCTCCAACTCGGCCGCACATCAGGAGCCCACTCAGCATAATGGGGTCATTCTTTGGAGGTCTCGAAGCCTCAGGTCACCCCTCAGAATACTGGGCCTCTTTGGCCTGAATCTTCTGAGTGATTGCCTGTCAGGTAAACTAGCTTTTACTGTAATGGTGACATTCGTATTCCCGATTTATCTCATTGCATCTCCGTGGACGGAGGCACCCCAGTGTCCTTTAGTGTAATGCATCTCAGGACTTGATCCTTCTAATGGCCAGCAGGTCTTACTAGATAAAAATCACAGGTCGTGAGAGCGGGAAGGAGACTTCAGAGATGGCGAGAACTTTGCAGACGAGAACACTGAACACAGGAGATGAAAAAGGCGGTGACTGGCTCATGGCCTCTCCATCTCTTACACTCAGTCCTTCTCAGCATAGAAGGGTCTTCCGTGGGCCGCGGGTGAGCTCCTCATCATGTTCTTGGGAAGGAGCATAATTAGACCTTGGGTGACGAGCATCCTCGAGGTTATGGCGATGGAGTGGAGATGGTGCTGGCTGGTGGTGAGGTTGCAAACCCAGAGCTAGTCATTTTCACCTTCTCTGCTACAGGCAGTGGCATGTGCGTCCCTGAAGGTTTCTCCTGTCCCCCACTGCTGGCTGGCGCCAGGTTTCGGCCTGTACTGTGCAGGGCAAGTACCAAGTAGGTGACCCCGTCCCCTGTATATTCACCAGTTCAGCACAGGTGTGGACCCGGGGAACCTCGAATGAAGGCACAGCCCACCTGGTTTATTAGGAGAATAAGGCCAAATGCACAGAAAAGTTGATAGGACAATCGTCACCCACATCCCCATCTCTAGTTTACTATTGTTTGTTTTACCAGGTTGCTTCATCTGTACTTGTGCATATTTCTGTGAGATCGCTGGAAGGGAAGGAGCAGACATGCAGGCATTCTCCTCCCTGACCCCGGGATCATTGGCACACCCTCCAAAAGTCAATTCCAATCCCCCATACGGTCTGATCCATAGCCCACATTCTAAGGCGGTTGTTCCCGGACTGTTTGAGGTCAGCTACGTCACGATTACCAGCTTCTGGGCCCCGGATGCAATCCGAGGTCACGTGCTACATTTGCCTGTTTCGCCAGACTACTCTTTCAACGGACATCAAGGAAAGCCCTAGTAAAAATGGGGAAATGTTCATTCTCTCCGGGGAGAGTCCAGGACCAATCAAAAAGGGAAGAGAGAACACAACTTCAGAGTCTCTGCCCTGAGACTCAAGGTCACGTCAAGGGTGGCGGTGCCCTCCAGCCAACAGCCTCTGGGCTCCGGGGATACTCTCACTCGGTGCCAACAGCGCTTCCGCAGAGTTAGTGAAACTCCAGCCATCCCACTAATTCCCGGGCTTCTGGCCTGTTTAGCGAGGGCGGAGCCCTGGGTTCTGGCCGACTAGAGCTGTAATTGGCTTCCTTTTATGAATGAAGGAAAACGAGAAATGTGTTTATTTGAACTCTTGCCTCTGAGTGGCATCCTGGGTAGGGTTCTCCCTCCCTCCCTCTCTCTTGGTTTGTTAAGAAAATATGTGAGGACACATTTCTCGTCCCTCACAGACAAGTACGGAGCTCCGGTGCTTAGCGCTGGGGCCACGGCACGGCAGGGAGGGGGTAGGTTTCTGAGCGCCCCGGGGTAGTGCTGTGATGGAAGGTTCTCAAGCCCACGGATTACCTGTCTCGCCCCTGTCAATCAGCTCTGCCATTTACCCCACAGGGGAGGCCAGGGCGGCTCTCTGCATGAGTCACATCAAGGAATCCGGAGACGGGTGGGCCAAGGCTCCAGGGAGGTACAGACGGAGGCCTCACCTTATTCCCCTAGAAAAATCGCCATTTGGGCAGGAAGGGAGGCAAAGAACAGAAGAGCCCAAACGGACGTAGAGCAAGGTTTGCCCGAAGGAGCCCTGGCTCTTCCCATACAGAGTGGTGGCCGCACCAGGCACTGGCCGCACGAGTCCCTGTTTGTCCTGTGTTCTGTGGGGACACCCCAAGGATGCACCCCGTGAAGCCTTGGAGAAGGAAGTGGGAACCCTTTGGGAGGCCGTGCATTTTGCCTTTCCACTAATCCGGTGGCAAATCTTCTTGAGCTATTACCACCTGATCCAGCTGATCTGGAGGCCACCAAAGTCCTAGTATCCAGGTACCAGGAAACCGAGGATAGAGATGTCTGACCTCAAGGGCTCAACTGGACAAGAAGGAATCTTTAGTCAACGGATCACAACCCTTTAGAAATCACAGAAACCTTAGATCTACCTCATTGCCCCTGCTTCCCTCGACAGAGGAAGAGAGAAGCTCAGAGCGCGTCACGGGCTGGGACAGCTTGGCTGGTGCCGTGTGAGCGGGACTGACTCCAGCCCTTCCTCCCAGTGCCTTTGCGGCACCTGCTGCTTCCCCTCGAGTCTGGCGCTCAGTCGTCTTCTCTCCTTGGGGCCTCAAATGGGGCAGCGCCACGAGATCTTGGGTGATACTACCTTCAAACACAGAGGAAGGGCAACGGCAAATGACTACTCTCTCTGCCAATCTTCGGGTGAGTGGCAGTAACTCCATGGCTGCGGGGGACACATTCAGCTGAGAGTCAAGAGGGGAGACTGGCTCCCTTCTGTGCAGAATCAGCCTGGCCCTGCAGGGCTCCAGGGGTGCAGCCCTGGGCTGTCCAGGGACAACTCTGGGCACCTCCTCTCCACCCCGCCTGAGGCCTGCATCCTTGTTTCAGTGTCTGCTTGGCCAGCTTTCCAGACAGCCTGACAGTGACAGATTATTCATCTGGTGCTAACCTGATCATCTAACAGCCCCAGGTCCGTTCTCCTTCACTGATGGAAGCAACAGCCTGGAGGAAGACCTCACACCGAGCTTTAACGCTGTGCGGAGGGGAAGGGGCAGAGTCACTCACAGCATCCATTTCGGGGGCGTGGAGCGACATTCCAGGATTCAGACATGTCACCCGGCACACCCAGCAGACTGTGTCCCTTCAGACCCCACCGCCTCTCACCCTGAGCTCCTGTCCGGCACGGCCAGCCTTTTGGCACCGGCACCTCACAAGCGTCCAGTCCCCTACAGAGTTTCTATGGTTTGTGGCGCATTTTTGTCCTCAATCCGTTGAGCCAAACTTGGTCTTCGTGCTCTGCAGGTTGATGCTTTTTGGGAAGAAAGGATAAAAGGATTCCTTTCCAGCAGCCAGCTAGACCTGTCTCGTGATAGGAATGATCAATGCAGTTCATCTTGAATTTTCGTGCAAAAACTGATAGTGACATTTTACCGACAAAGAAGTTACCAGAGATGTCACCGAGGCCAAGCTGATTCCTTCAACTTATTTATTTATTTACTGCGCACACAGGGGTGCCGTTGGAGCTGTCTTTCGGCCGGGCTGGGAGACAGCGAGGTCCCAACCGGTCTCCCAACTGGGACAGTTAAGTTGGCTTTTCTGTCTCCTCCCTGGCAGTGCCATCCTTCCAAGGAATCAGCCATATTGTTTTTGCTGATTTCTTTCTTCCATACCGACTTCCCCCTCTTTTCTCTTTCTCTTGTTTCTGAATTCCACCAAGCCTGCGGGAGACTGGAAACGTTCCAGGGTCAGAGTGTGGGGCGCTAATGAGCTATAAATGTGGGTCAATCAGCCGATGGGGGTGGCAGAAATTGTAGGGCTGATTCATCTCGCTGGGAAAACAAAAGCAGGGCTCTTGTGTGTGACGGGAACATGAGTTTCCCCCGGGATCACCCGTCCCGATATTATACTTAGATGAGGAGGGGAGGCTTTGAGCCCTTAGCACCTCAGACTCCCCACTCTGGTTAAACTCACTGTCCCCCAAAAGGCCACTTGCTCTCCTGGCTCGGGGCCTGAGCCTGAGTTCAAGCTGCCCCAGCCTAAGAGGGGCTACTGCTATTTCAGGTGGCCGAGACCTTGGTCCACCCTTCAATGCTCCATGATGCACACGCCCCTAGCAGCACCCAGGAAGGTTTTAGGTGGTACACATGTAAGTATATCTTCGCTTAAAGGTTATGAGAATCATTTCAATGCACGTTAGGGAGGAATATCTAGGCCATCTGGTGAGTGATTTCAAGGATCTTATTGCTTAGGACGAGGCTAAGTTTAAAAAGCAAATTGATTTTGGGGCACCTGGGTGGCTCAGTCAGTTAAGTGTCCGACTTCAGCTCAGGTCATGATCTCATGGTGGGTGAGCTCGAGCCCCACATCGGGCTCTGTGCCGACAGCGTGGAGCCTGCTTGGGATTCTCTCTCTCTTCTTCTGTCTCTCCACC
>NW_027532250.1:245960-259511 GCF_008692635.1 Crocuta crocuta
CTGTCTATGTTCACAAAGACTCCCCAACCCTGGACCCTCCTCCCAATCTGAGGTTACAAACCCCACCTGTAACGTGTGGCCCGTCTTCTGGAGCGGAGACTGGCCCTCTCATTTCTCCCGCCACTGATCCTCCCCGCCCCCAACCAGCAGCACCTAGAACACCACCCCATCCGCATGGGTGCACAAGATGTTGGCCGTTGAGCGTAGGCTGTTGATGTGGTTCCTTGGAGCAAAGGGGAACGTGGTGGTGGGGGTCTGGGCCTCTCCTGCCCCACCTCGGGGTCGGGGGGCGGAAAGGAAAGCACAGAAACTGACAAAATGGCAAAGGTGTTTTGACTGGTGGAGAAGAAAATGGCTTTCTCTGTTTGTCTTCAATTGCCAGGATGGAGAAAATCAAAGCAAAGCACAAGAAAATTGCTGCTCTGCAGTGAGCCCGCAGGAGTCCTGATGCCTCGGCGGTTAGCGTGAGCGGCCTGGCCACAGAGGAAGCCAAGGGAAGGCTTTGCGTCAGAGGCGACCTGCCCGCAGTGATCCTGAGGCAGGGACATTACACCGATCCGCCCACCACCGGCCCCCGGGCCCCCCAGCGCCTCTGGGAACCAAGAAGAACATGGATTTCTCCCTTGAGAACAGCAGTAATGGAAGTGCCCTTCCGTCTGACACATCTCGAGAGGCCAGGTTTGGGATTGTGCTTTGAGGGAAAATTCTGAATCCAACCTGAAGTTGCAGGAGGGACCCCTTCCCATCTGCAAAATAAACCCCCCCTGGTGCACAAGTGTTCCTTCTGGTTGAGCCCTGGCTCTCTGGAAATCAGTAGATTACTTAAAAAACATTTTCTGCCTTTCAGTTTTGAGGTTTTGCAGAAACACAATTTCCCCAAAGGGCCAGGTGGCTAAAGAAGAAAGGCGTTTCATTTTTTATTGGTCACGAAATAAATAAAATATCTTTCAAAAGTTGTTACTTTTAAATTGGACTGGGTTTTCTCTTTCTTTCGGTTGAACAAGTTGAAGAAAATAATGTCATGTCTTGACTACCCACCACTAAGATGATTCTGTTTTATCTGGCAATTTATATGCAGAGTGTGATGTACGGTTTAACCTTCGTAATTGGGGGACGCACTGTCTGAATTAGTGACAAGACTGAATTATGGTGCTTTTAAGAAAAAAAATATTCCATTTTAGTACTTTCAAGTTCATGAAGCCATTAGAACTGGTCTTCCATAATATTGCCCAGTGAAGTCTCCCTGGGAATTTTCTCGAAGGAAAGAAAAGAGGAGCTTGTCTGTTTACATGCCAGGCGGACGCTAGCACACACTTGAAAGCAGCGTATTATTTTAGGCTGTTTATACATCTCCGTTCCAGATTTGATTTGCCCTAATTAATTTGTCAAAATGAATATTTCTGTAANTTCTGAATGACCACCACGTGGTCTGGGGTGGTCGCAAGCCCATAGCTTTCGGGTTTCGTCGTCGTTGTGATGCTCTCGGCACGGTGGAAGGTCGCAAAGAGGGAATATGGTGGCAGCCTTGGGTGAAGCATCCTCGCGGTAAGATGGGGAGCTATCAGAAAGGACAAGGTAAGCGCGTACCCCGTGGGGCACCGGAGGGGAAGGACCCGCTCCACCTACCAGGGGCAACATGCCGTCCTCTCACGAGTGCTCTGAGCTCAGTGGCTCTGAGCATATGCAGCAGAGACTGGGGGCTGGAAATTCCGTGGCTAACGAGGTGGATTGATACGCTAATACATCATTTCCATCCAGTTAGGGGAACAGGGAAACCCGTTTTGACAGTGCTCACTTCTCGGGTAGAACCTGCCAGAGGGAGGAAATCTCATGCACCGAACAACATGCCCACCGTGTCATCGAGATAGCAAACATGTCTCAGGCAGGGCCGGACTTGTCGAGAGGTCTGTGGGCCACGGGGCAGGAGGGCGTGCCTTCCAGCTTTTTGTGGACATGTTTCTAAGCGATCCAAGATGGTGTGGCTACGGTGTCTCTGAGACACTGAGGAAGGAGAACCAGCCAGAAGGACGGAGGCAGAAATGAAAGACAAGTGGCCAACGCCCCAAACAGCTTTCCAGGTAACTTTTCTCTGAAACGGACTCAAGGACCTACGCGCACCCGGTACACACCTCCTGGGGTTTGAGGGGCAGTGAGTGAGTGAGCGTGCCCCCCGTTCGGTGCCAACAGAAAACGCGTGTGCCAAAGGCGTGACGGGATCCACATGCGGTGGGCCAGGCTTCGCAGAGCGAGAGGCCAAGCCTGGGTCTACCTGGACTCCACTGGGGAGTTTTTGGTTATAAGAAGGATGACTGTCGCTCTAGAGGCCGCCACCGGGGATGCCTGGCGCCTGTTTGCTTGTGATGGGCGTGTGGTGCCAAGGATGCCCGGCCTCGAAGGGGGCTCCTTTCTGGCTCCTGGGGAAACGTGGAGGAATCATGGCAGAGCAGGTCAACCGGGCATCTTGGTACAAATTCCTCTCGTTGTCGTGAACACACATGCAGAACCAAATGGAGAACGGGGTGCTTATCTGGGGTCATTAACCACTATGGGGGGGGGTGGATCGCAGTCAAAAGGGTATGTCATTTGGAGAACTGTTTTACTTCTCTTCTCTGCTGTGCCTTGTTTGTCTCTGTTGTTCTCTTATTATTTAGCGTTTTTCTTAAGCGTCCTTTTATTTTTTATTTAAAAAAAATTTTTTTTTTATGTTTTATTTATTTTTAGGAGAGAGAGAGACAGCGCGAGCAGGGGAGGGTCAGAGAGAGAGGGAGACACAGACTGAAACAGGCTCTAGGCTCTGAGGTGGCAGTCAGCACAGAGCCCGACGCGGGGCTCGAACCCACGAACCACGAGATCATGACCTAAGCGAAAGTCGGACGCCCAACTGACTAAGCCACCCAGGCGCCCCTTAAGCGTGCTTTTAGTTGAAAGCAATTACTAGAAAATATTGAAAAAATGGGAAAAGAATTCCATGTATCACTGACCCTCTGCTCCTGTCTTAAGGGATCCCTCTTTCAATTTTTTTTTCTTTTGGCAAAGCCAGAGCTACTTAAAGCGACCCAAGAAAGGCTGTCACCCCGTTTTAGCCTTTATACCAAACAGCCCTGGCTTTTCCGGGAACAGAGAGAGATATCATCCAGCGAAATTCCGTTTGGGGTTGACTTTGATGTTCCAATGTCTAGATGCAACTGTAAACATCTTTTAAATTCACAAACCACTCCTAAGAGCCTTTTCTCTTCTAAAAGGAAATTACTTGGAACAAATATGACATTGATTTTCCATCTCCCTTGATTAGTCTCATTTGGTCTGATTTTTATTATTTAAGGCTTACCGACAACGAGAATATACAGTTAGCAATGGTTCTAATTAGATTGTGTGACCTTTAAGGAAGAAAAGGCGGGTCTGGGCCCGGCTGGGCCTGAAACTGCTGGAGAACAGAGCCGGGTTTATGACTGTCCCCGGGCAGCTCCCAGGGGCGTTCGCAGGGCCAGCCCGAGTCTGCTCCCAGGATGAGGGTGGCGGAGGAGGGAAGGGGAGAGGTGCGGGGGACAGGATGGCGGGCGGCGCCGCTGTGGAGGTACCGTCGCCGGCAAAGCGGGGTTTGTGTACTGACTCCGATCAACAGATGGTCCACTAGGAAACACTGGCGTCAAACAGTTCTGGCTTGTGACTGGGTCCATTGAGAGCAAGTGGGTTATGCAGGAAAGATGAGGTCATGGGCGCATATAGGAAGCATAGGGCATCTTTTATGCACGCTGATGAAGGGGGGGCATTATGGAGGTGTCCGCACAGCTTGGACAATGGGATATTTGCTGAAGGGCCAACTTGTTAGTCTGAGATACTGGGGCGGGGTGGGGGGGGCAGAATATGCATTTTTCCAAGCCTGTTTTCCATAATGGCTTGAGCTTTGGAACGCATCGGCCAGACCCAGAGAGAGATAAATATGTGGTCTGTCGAGTGTCCGATGCTTCCTGAGTGAGGCATTTACTGGACTTCCACCCTGGACCCTCACAACTAGTAGGCAGGAGCCAATACAAATTTGAGAGGCTTTACTCTTTAGACGGACCTGGTTTTCTTAGCATCTGCAACAAAGATCAGGTGATTCAACATTAACGCCTGTGCTGTACCAGCGACTCCAGAAAGTCCCCACAGTGCTATGTGTGTGTGTGGACCTTCCAGGGCCCATCAACACGCTGCCTTGGATGCACAGATACCCCTATTGGGATGGAACAAACATTTATAAAAATGTAAGTCGAAAACATATGGGAATTCCCAATGGCCACCTATTTTGTTTTTCTTTGGGGTGATTCAGGAGGTGAGGCCAAAGTTGAGGCCAGAGCAGAGAATCCAGATGAACCCAGGAGCCATGTTTAAAAAAGAAAAAAAAACTGTCGCAGAAGAAAAAGCATACGATGCCCTGGGGGGCGTCTGACAAGCTCACTTGGGGATGAGCCTGCGTAGCTGGTGTTCAGAGATGCAAGAACCAGGTAAAGCTCGACCCTTAAGTAAGAAACTGCTGTGCTTTCCAAGAGGCACTTAGCTGAGTGCGACGTGGTATTTGCAAAGTGGGGGAGGAAAGGGGCACCCCAGCTCTTCCCAGCGTGAAGTGGGCCTTCACTTCTGGAGAGCCACGGTGGACCCTAGCTCCCCCAACGTGCTTCTCCCACTCGGAAACCCCTGAGAGAGAAGGCTGAATACACCTGTGTCCCTGGGCTTGAGAAAGGCGGGTGCAACCTCACGCCAAGATGGCGGCCATCATCCCAACACCTGGGCTCACCGAGGGCTGGCTGGATGCCAGGCACAATCTCGATGAACCCAAATGTGACATCCAGCTAAGGACAAGGATCCAATGGTTAAGTAACTGGATCAAGGCCCCTCAGCCAGAAAGTGCCAGATCCAGGATCAGAGCTGGGACTGCCTCAGCACCAAGGTGGGGCCTCCCGGGGACACGCTCGTCTTCTGGCTCATCCCTACCCATCTGCAGGTCAGCTTTTCTGGAGTATTCTCCCTTCATGATCTCCTATGACCCGTCCTTCAGAGCAAGTTCGGGCAGCCTCAGATCAGGTCCACTTCTACCCTCACTGGCTGGCGTGATCTTGATCTAATTACTTAATTCTCTGCACCTCAGTTTCCCCATCTGCACCAGGAGGCTTAATAAGAGAGGCTTATTAAGAGAGAGAAGGTTGCTGTAAGATTAACGGGTCAAAACGGAGCCACACCAGTGCCTGGTATACAGCAAACGGCTGAGAAATGTTGTTTACTATGCAGACCTTAACATGGCCACGCTCTCCTCGTGTGCAAGGAGGGGTGAGGCTGGCTGGGGGCACTCTCAGCTCTGCCCCAGCGCCCGATGGCTTACCCTGGAGCTCCCACTTTGGACAGGACAGGGGTCTCCCAGCGGCTACTCCATCCTGAGCCAGCGGGCCAGATGGATTTCATCTCTATGTCTCTCTGTGAGGCAAGGTGACAAAAAGAAATAGTGGCGGGTTTGTGTGTGTGTGTGGGGGGGGTTCATCGACATCACTGATCACCTGGGAGGGGTTAGATCTGTCCCTGGTGGTGGCAAGTTGAGGGGCCAGCCACGGGACGGGAGCTTCCCACGGGAGGCTGCGGGGGTGCCGAGCGGAGGGCGCACCGCGTCCTGGTGGCCTTGCGGGTGACACGGCGCACGTGGCGGCGAGCTGTCAGCAAGGCAAAGCCTCGCCATGGCAGACGTGGCTTTCTCTTACGATATCAATTTCTTTTAATTATTCCATTCCAACAACTTTGAACGTCACTCGGTAAGCTGACAGATGATTTATGCCTCGCATTAGCTCCTGGCAACGACTGCCGAGGGCCTTGCTGCCTGAGCGTCCCCCTCGGCGCGCCCGCCCCGGGCGTGCGGACAGTAGCCGGCGTCCAGACCTCCTGGACCAGCCGTGGGGACCTCCCTGGGGAGGGGTGGGGAAGGTCCATCCCTGGGATGAAAAGGAGACCTCTCCTCTTCTTTCCCCTCCTCATCCTCACTGGCTTCTCTCTGTGTTTTCCCTTAAGGGTAAAGAAGATATGAAATTTCTCCAAGGGGAAAAAGGCCGCCCCAGAGAGCACTCTGAGCGCTGCCATCCCCCCCACCCCCACTTGCAAGAGACCCCACAGGCAGCCCCAGTCAGGAGGAGAGAGAGGCAGGAGGGGCGCCCAGGGAGCCAAGGGTGACCCACACCTGCTCTAGGAAGATCCTCGCTGATTGCCTGACAAAATGGAAAAAAGTAAGTCGCTATCCAAGATTGACGCAGAAACACACGCAGCTTCTGGCGGGTCCCCAGCGAGGGGGCCCCTAAAGGCGGCTGCAGATTGCCCTTCGCCCCGAGGGGCCTCCCTGCCCCGGGAGGGTCTCAGGTGAGAGGCCCCCATCCCGTGAAATCTCCGTCTGTCTGAAGGTCAAGACTGTTTTGTGGGCCAAGGACGTTTATAGCCCCGTAAAAGGATCATTTTTGCTAATGCCGTGAAATTACACTCTGAGTCGAATAACGGTGGTCCACGGCAGGGCCAGGAGTAATTTCTCTTGAATGGAAATCTGGCTTTTAGAGAAGTTGGAAGCAGCCCCAGTTGATGCTGACGGGGTCCCTTTTTTCTGTGCGCTTTAAGTGATGCAAACAGGGGCTGGAACTTTGTAAATGGGCCCCTTTAAAAAAGTCCCCTGGGAGGGCCGAGTGCTATGCGCTCACCAATGGTAATGGGCGCACAGGAGGGCCACGCGGTCAGGGATCCTGAGAGAGCCCGGCCGCGACCCTGGCCCTGTTCTCCCATGGCTGTGCGTGTCCTAGGCAGCGGAGGACAGGGGCAAGGACAGACTCCTGGCCGCTGGGAGCCCACGCTGGATGGGGAGACGGACGTGTGGGCGGGTCCTTCTTATCAAGACAGGAGCCTGGCCGGGAGGTGACGATATTATCCCCATCTGACACCAGAGGAAACGGAGGCCAGACAGCACCATGTGGCTTATCCGAGGTCCCACGGCCACCGAACTCCGGTGCCCTCCGGACTCACTCCTCAGCTGCCCCCCAACCCCAGCCCGTCCACCACCTGGTGCCCAAGGCCGCCGGGAGGAACCGCTCCTGCCCGGTGCCCGGTGCTGCTGCGGCCTGGGAGGCTCGGTGCTGCGCAGTCATGACACGGCCTCAGCCGGTCCCGGCGGCCCCCAGGCCCCTGGCCGTCTCACCAGCCTGCTTGCTCTCTCCCATCCGAGAAAGCACGCCGCTCCTCCCCTTCCCCAAATCCTCCCCCAGGACCCCGTCCTGTGTCCCAGAGCAGTGCCGTCCTGTCCTCGGGCACAGCCTCCCTCTCCTGGGCCTGCGGCCGCGCTCCCCGCCCCCCTTCCCTGCCCTGGGGTCTTGTGGGCCTCAAGCCACACATCCCTCCCTCCTCTCTTCCCCACCACACTTCTCGGAGGTGGGAGAGGGCGGCGCCACGCGTCCTGCCCAGCTGTCCCCCGCAGACGTGTGACGCTCCCGTCACCCCGTTCCCGGGTCCTCGGCACCTCTTGTTCAGTGTGCGTCCCGAGCCTCTGCCAGGGCTCCTATGTGCTTAGGAGTCGTCCCGCATCCTGAAGAAACCAAGTTCATGATGCTCCCCCACCACGAATCGGGTGTTCGCTGCTCCCAACGCGGTCTTTGCTGATGAAAGTCCAATCCCAGATCTCACGCCAAGTCTTTGCCAGCCGGCCAGCCAGCTCCCCGTGCGGAGTCCTGGGGACAGCGGCTAGTGTGTTTCTCTTCCTCGCCCGTCATGTCGGGGCAGAGGGAGGCCTGGAGATGCTTCCTGGCTCCAGTGGCGTCTCCCCCAGCCCCCCGCTGCTGCCCTGCATCAGACCGCCATTATTTCGTGCCTGATCCATCAGCAAATCCTCCCTGCCACCGGCTCCTCAAGCTCATGCCCTCTGTGCACCGAGCCCTCACCTGCCCTTCTCACCCCTTCTTAGCCCTTCCAAGGCTTTCCTCTCTCCTGCACAATGAACCCAACCTTCAGCTGGCTCCTGAGCCCTTAGTGATCTGACGGGTGTCTTATTCCTCAAGCTCCCAGGTCTTTGAATTGCACGCTTTTTTAAAAGATTGTAAGTAATCTCTACACCCAACGTGGGGCTCAAGCTCACAACCCCGAAATTAAGAGTCTCACGCTCTACCGACCGCACCAGCCAGGTGCCCGGAACTGCACATGGTTCAACTTGTGCCTGGGATATCCCGTCTCCAGGCCTCTCTGTCTGGTGGGGTTTCCACTTAGACAGCCCAGCCTCCCCTCTGCGGAGCCTCCTGGCTCTCTGTCCTCCTCTGAAATTCCATGCCGTCTAAGACGCGGCTCTCATCCAGACCCTGTGCCCCAGACCTGGGCACGTCCCCAGGACACCTCTGCTCTACGACGTGAGCCTGTGAGGGCAGGGACCTGCTGCGTTCGTGTCTGGGCCTCTCCGCTGTGCAGCTCAGGGTCTAGAACACAAAGGCCTCGCAGGATCAGCTGAGAGACTTGTCAAACAAGGCCATGCACTCTCTGTTGGTAATGCAGGAATAAACCTCAGCCCGTCCCAAGCGATTGCAAATTCCAGATGAGAGAGTCTAGAATCATTTAAAAAATGTAGGGGCGCCTAGGTGGCTCGGTCTGTTAAGTGTCCGACTTCGGCTCGGGTCATGATCTTGCAGTTTGTGAGTTCGAGCTCCGCGTCAGGCTCTGTGCTGACAGCTGGGAGCCTGGAGCCTGCTCGGATTCTGTGTCTCCCTCTCTCTCTCTGGCCCTCCCCCGCTCAGCTCTGTCTCTCTCTCAAAAATAAACATTAAAAACATTTCTAAAAATTGAGAATGTCCTGTGATGCATAGGCAATTGATTGGTCATCAAAAGTTTTAAAAAGTGATGTCTTCAGGGTCTGGAGAGGCCGCGGAGATGGTCAGGCACAGTTGCAGGGGGCTCGCCGGGCTGGGGGGAGGCGTGAGACAGAAGATGAGGAGGACCCCACCCCGGGCAGCGTGTCCCTTGCAAACAGTGGGCCAGCAAGCCTATGAGGCCACCTGATAACTGACGACCTTCCTGTTACGTCCGATCCACTTAGAGAACTGAAAACCAGCAGCACTGGCAGAAATCCTCTTTTCAGGATGCTGCCGGCCGGCGACGGGGGACTTAAGAGGCAAGAATTCTCTATGCCCCAAGGCAGGAACCAGCACGTTCTTCCTGCCCCCGTGGCAGCCCAAATCGCCGTCCTTGGGTTAGCAAGTTGAGCTACGCTACGCCCTCTCGCAGCCAAAGTGGTCTTTTGAACTTGATTACTTGTCTGAAAATACTTGACTCAATAGAGATATTGTGAGCAATTGAGTGTTGCAACACACACACACACATATATATTTTTAATGCATCTGACGAGTGCCTGTTAAATAGAAAACTTCATGGCTGAGTGCTCTGGGAAAGGGAAAATTTGCTCCTCGTGTAGAGTTTGGGAAAATGGAGTTATGTTTACATGTTAGGGTTTCTTAAAGAGGGGCCATGCCTGCCCCATCTAGGGCCATGGGCCTGTCTTAGCCGGGGACTCCTTGCACCAGGTAGCTGTGTCCAAAGACGCTGTGCTATTTTGTGACCATTCTGAGTTGCACGCTCTCAGCTCCTGTCCTCTGTCTCTCCCCACCTGTCTGCCCTGTGGGCCAGACTTGCTTTTTTTTTAGTTTCTTTTAAATGTTTGTTTATTCTGAGAGAGAGAGAGAGAGAGAGAGAGAGAGAGAGAATGTGAATGGGGCTGGGGCAGAGAGAGAGGGAGACACAGAATCTGAAGCAGCCTCCAGGCTCTGAGCTGTCAGCAGAGAGCCCGACGCGGGGCTCGAACTCACAAACCGCGAGTATGAGCTTGAGCCGAAGTCCTACTTTTAACCGACTGAGCCACCAGGGGCCCCGCCAGGCTTTCAACCCCAAGGCCCTGCAGACGCTTTTGGATGCCAGTGATCTCGGATGCAGGTGGGTGCCAAGGAGAGGTGCCCTCGAAGACACAGCTCCTGCCAGCAGACTAAGCACCCGCCCAGCACGGTCCCAAGCACCCCGCACACCTTTGCTGCGTGCCTTGTGCTGTGGTGGGGTGGGCAGGAGCCTGAGAACGGAAACCCTCAGGCCTTCCTTCCCCTCCCGCGCTCCCCTCTGCCGGGAGTGCATTTGCTTGCAGGAGTCGGAAGGAAGTGGTCAATATGCTCCGGGGGGGGGCCTGACACATAGTAGGGGTGCAGCGAGCGTGCGTGGGTCTATCCCAGTGGGCTCTGGCAGTGCGCGTTTCTATTATCTTAATTTAATTTTATTTTTTGGCATCTTGGACATAATTTACCACCAGCGCTTTCTCTCTGATGCACTTTCTGACTCAGATGCAACATTTGTAAACTCGAAAGACAGCCTGTCCGTGAAATTAATTAGAGCAAAAGTTAAGTACCAGCCATGAGGTTGTCTCTCCCATCACATCATTTTCCGAAGCCTGTCTGAATGAACTACTGCTCCCCTGCCCCCAGGAGTCCTGGGCGGGGAGGGAGGAGAGCCGCCTGGAAGCCTGGATCCCGGTCTCCTCCCTCCTTCGGAATCACTGAAAACACCCCTGTGGGAGGGGCCGCCGGCCTCAGCTTGTCCAGTGAGGCTCCCTACCCTCTGGTATCCTAGCACTACATGAGGAAAAAGACAGATCTGTGTTAAAAACAACAACAAAAACAAACAGGGGCTTCTGGGTGGCTCAGTCGGTTAAGTGGCTGATTTCGGCTCTGGTCATGATCTCACCGTTTGGGGGTTCGAGCCCTGCACTGGGCTCTGTGCTGACAGCTCAGAGCCTGGAGCCTGCTTCGGATTCTGTGTCTCCCTCTCTCTCTACCCCTCCCCGGCTTGCGCGCTGTCTCTCCCTCTCTCTCAAAATAAATAAACATTAAAAAAATTAGTAAGAAACTAATAAATGCCATCATAAAGAGTATTTTAATCAATCCCCTGGAAGGAATATGCTTTTAAAAGTCCATGCTACATTGTTTTGTATATAAATAGATCCTCCTAATTACCAATGAAACAAATCTATTTTGATTTACTGTGTATAGCTGATTCCAATAAAATCTAATTCACCTAAAAGTACTCTTCTAATTTTTGACTTTCAGTCCACGCCACCTCACACTTGAAGGGCTGGGTCTGGCAAATCTGCATCGTTTCATTTCCCTTCCTGTCCTTGGTACCACTGGGGTCTCTGGACGGGNTCCCCAGCTTGCGCGCTGTCTCTCCCTCTCTCTCAAAATAAATAAACATTAAAAAAATTAGTAAGAAACTAATAAATGCCATCATAAAGAGTATTTTAATCAATCCCCTGGAAGGAATATGCTTTTAAAAGTCCATGCTACATTTGTTTTGTATATAAATAGATCCTCCTAATTACCAATGAAACAAATCTATTTTGATTTACTGTGTATAGCTGATTCCAATAAAATCTAATTCACCTAAAAGTACTCTTCTAATTTTTGACTTTCAGTCCACGCCACCTCACACTTGAAGGGCTGGGTCTGGCAAATCTGCATCGTTTCATTTCCCTTCCTGTCCTTGGTACCACTGGGGTCTCTGGACGGGNGTCCTGCCTTCATGCTTACTGACAGCTGCTCTAGACCAGGAGAGGACGATACTCTTTAACACACAGGTGGCCACTTCCTCGTCTCCCACAGGGCGAGTCCTCTCCCCGCCCCTGACTCCTGCTGAATTCTAGGTGGTTCTAGGGTGAAGCCCACCTGCTTCTGCCCAAGGCCTGGGAAGCTCTGGCTACGGTCTGCAGGGGCACCTGATGACCTAGCACGTGACGGGCAGTTATAGGGATGGAACCACAGACATCACGTCCAGACACCGCTGCCAGTGAGCCTTCCCGGCGTTTCATGGGTACTGACGGCTGGAGCTTCTACATTCATGCTTCCACACTGGGGGCTGATTCTCCTGCCCCGTTCAGACTCACTAGTAAAACTACGTGTTTCTGGTGAAGAATGACAGAGGGTCATGTTGGAAAGTGCCTTAGAGACCACCTTCACCAACCCTCTACTTTTATAGACGAGGAAGCCAAGAGGGCACCGGGCCCCAGGTGGGATTGCAGATGGGGGCCTGACCCCACCCAGAACAATGGCTTTTTGGCTGTCACCCCCTGCCCACCCCCAGGGGGCTGGAGACTCCCCCCTCCCTCCCAGGGGGTGCCCTCCAAGCCGGAGGCTGTTTGCGTGGCTGAAAGAACATGTACTTCTAGAAGTTTCTGAAACTGAAGCATTAAAGAACACCCCCCGACGTTGTGTGTGCGGCTTTTTCCTTCCCGGGTTTGGGATGAATAACCGCTTTCCCTCCCTGAGATGCTTGATAATCCAGCAGCCTTAAAAGGTTGGGAACTTGGGGTGACCTTTTCCTCTTGCCAAAGGAAACAAAACCACTTTTGAGCATTTTCAGCATAAAGAGACAATCCCTTAAAATCACTGCCCCGAGACCCACCTGGACGAGGGGACAGGCTGGGAGAACCCTCTTAATCTGCCCGCCATGCATCAAATTGATTTAGCAGGAAACAAACGTCAGGAGAAATTAGAAAGGGGGTAAGAGCTCAAAGAAATTAAAGAAGGTTGACCAGTCTTCAGCACTGTCGCGAGGGGCCAACTTCGGTATTTCCGGTGGTTTCTGGTTCTTTATTTCCTTTTAATCTCTAGCCTCTGCTGATGACCAGAGCATCCCTTAGGTTTATGAAGCTCGTTCGTTCGCATCTACCAGGTGCTTTCCTGGGCGCTCGCTTCCAGGCGGCATGAGTGTGCCCGCGTGTGTTTGCATCAGGCCATTTGCCATGAATTTCTCTCTTTCTTCTTGCCTTTGTTAGGCCATTGTTGTGGTCAGACATTTTTCACAGTTTGGATTCTTTCCCTGGACCGCAGTGCAATATGCTGGCATCACTAGGGAAAAGCTATTCTCTCTGCCAGAGCTGATGGGGCCTGGGGGGCGGCCGGCTGCGGTTGCCAGGCCTGCTCGCTGCGGGCCCCTCCCCCCGGCCCTGGGAAGCCACGGTAGCTTCAGAAGAGGCCACGGAGTGGGGGCCCCTTCCTCACAGGCTGTTGTCTGCCGGTCACTGCAGAGCGAGGCGGACTGGCCGAGGCCAGAGTGATGGTCACTGGACTGCAGATGAGGAAGCTGTGACCTTGAGCCGATGCAGCCCGCCTCTGCCCCAGCTCCATGGCCGTGGACACTGGTGCCCGTGCTCCGGATGCCTGCTTCGCCCTCTGGTTCCCCATTCCAGAGTCTTCTCTTTTCAGGGGAGTTTGAAATCATTTGGTTTGAGGCTTTCCTGTTCCCTGGCACACACCCACAGGAGTCTGAGCGGGTCACCATAGGCAGCACTTGCCCAGTGCCCAGCCCTGGGAGCTGCCCCAGCACCCCGGGGCGCCTGCCCCACCAGCCTTCAGAGCCCCCTTGCTCCCTGATCTACCCGCTTCCTATCCTTCCCCGGAGGCCCCTTTGCCACCTTCCTGCCAGGGACCTAGTTCCTGTCCCTCTGTCTCTGTCTCCTCAGCGCCCCCCTCCCCCCCCCCCCCCCCC
>NW_027532250.1:259518-260528 GCF_008692635.1 Crocuta crocuta
GAAGGCTGGATGGGCCCTGAGTCAGGCCGGCTGGGAGGTCACCCTGTTTCACAGAAGGCTGTGCGTCCCCCTTTTCCGAGAGAGCCTGCAGAAGTGCCCCCTTGCTGCTGGGCCGCCCCCTCCTGGCTTGCTTTCTGGTCTTCCTGTTCTTCCCACGCACCCCCTGGCCGCTCCCCTGGGCGGGTGCCATCTTCGGTGCTGAGAACGTGGCCAAGACCACAGCACAAGCTCTGCTTTTAGGTTGCCGGGATCCCAGGGTCGGGTCCCAGGAGTACAGGGTGAACTCCACGCCTCGTGCCCTGGTCCCCGCCAGGGAACCCTCACCCCCCGCCGGCCGCGTCCCCCCTGGCTTGGGAGTGCCACTAGATGGACATGTTAGGAGACTGCAAGAGCCTTTGCTGACCATCACACTGATAGTGGGCTGTGTGGGTGGCTAGAGCAGGGAGGGGGCTGGGCTCTATGGCCCCCACCCTCGAGCCCCGAGACCTGCGTGCTGGCCTCCCTGCCTTGCAAGGTCTGCTTCAGCCCGGGGGGGGGAGCACACGTGGGAGTCAGATGCTCGACTTGCATCTGCTTTTACGGACAGCACCCACCCTCTGTCTCCAGCCCCTCTGTAGAACTGCAGGAGGTCACGTGTCCACCCTGGCTTTTGTCCAGGCCTTTGTCAATTCACACCTGTCTCCTTCTGTGTGTCCAAGCATTCATCACCTAACCGTCTTTGATCTACCAACCACCTTACATCCATCTTTCAATGCCTCCTCTCTTCATTGATCTAGCATCTCTAGATCCAACCACACTTTCTTCCTTCTTCCTGTCTACCCACCTATCTATCCCTCTCCCCATCCATGGGCCCACCCACTTGCCCTCCCACCTACCCACCAATCCACCAACCCATCCACCCATCCATCCACCCACCTACACATCCACCCACACACCCACCCACTTATCCATTTGTTCATCAACTTATCCATCCATCCATCCATCCATCCATCCATCCATCCATCCGTCCA
>NW_027532250.1:260831-271520 GCF_008692635.1 Crocuta crocuta
CCATCCATCCACCCACCCACCCAACCATCCATCCACCCACACACCCACCCACTTATCCATTTGTTCATCCACTTATCCATCCATCCATCCATCCATCCACCCACACACCCATCCAACCATCCATCCATCCATCCACCCACACACCCACCCACTTATCCATTTGTTCATCCACTTATCTATCCATCCATCCATCCATCCATCCACCCATCCACCCACCCACTCACATACCCACCCACTTCCTGCCTGCCACCCTCTTATTTGTCCATAGGGTCCCCAGCATATCGCAGATAATCACATGTGCACTGTATTTTCTCATTTCCAGTGCTGTTTTGCATCGACTCCAACATTTATCCTCATAGCCACCCCATGGCATAGTCAGGTCAGGCCTCATCATCCCCATTTAGCAGGCGAGGAACCTGAGGCTTGGAAATAAAACAACCTGCTTAGTTTCAAACAGGAAGGAGTGGAATCCGGTACGATTCTACCACCCAGTCCGCACCTGACCTGCCTTTGGGCGAGACCCTGGAGGTTTTGTGGTCGGGTCAGTGATGAAGTTTGACCTTGAGCAACCAGTCCCCATGGAAGTGGAAATGAAGGTGTTCAGAGAAGGCAGCATCGCGTTTGCTCAGAGGTTGGTCCCTGAAGGCCCGAACCACCTCCTTCTGCGCTCTTTGCAGACACAGGCTCTGGGAAAACGAATCTGTGTGTTGTCCTCCGCGGTGCTGCCTGTCAACCAGCCCGGTGTGCCACGTGTTACGTCCTCACATTTCTGGTGGAGGCGCTCGACTTTGCCATCATGCTCTTTGGCTCCTGGGCCTTTGGGGCGAGCCAGCAAGCCCCGGGCCCACGCATCTCTCCCAGACTGCTGAGCTCAGCACTTCGGTTTTCTGGGAACAAGTGTCCGGAACCGTGGTCACGGAGCTGCATTGCGGTCTCCCTCTGCTGCTGGGGGCGGGGCGGCCATCAGGCTCTTTAATAACCGAGCTGACGGCAGTGTGGCTTTGCCATTGGCTTTCTAAACAGCAGAGAGTGATGTCTCTCTCTCTTTCTCTCATACCAATTCCACGGACTCCATTACCGAAATGGCTCTTGCCTTCCCTGCCCTGTCCAAGTTGCTATGTCGTTCTTTTATTGTTTCTCTGAAAAGCTCTTACTAATTAAGGTGAAAGCCAGACACAAACGGGGCTGGGGCTGAACTGCGAGGCCTGTTAGCTGAGCCGGCCCGCAGCTGCCCCCTCCTCCTTGCCTGGGGCTTCTGGGCTCCCTTGAGAACCCATCCGAGCCTGGGCCTTCACCCCGAGAGCCGGGGGCGTTTGCCAGCCAGAGCGGGGCCCGTGGAAGACCCCGCGTGCCTGCAGCCCCCTCCACGCTGCCTGTGCTCAGCGGCCGGAGGGCAAGGGGGTGGTCACAGCAGCAGCAGAGTCCCTTCCAGCTTCGGATCTCGGGGGCTGTGTCCTGCTCTGTGTCTTGGGGTTCTGGGAAGTGTCAAAGGCAGCCCAGCCCTCAGGGGACTTCATTGGGCTGAGGAAAGGGGACACGTGTCTGGAAACCACGCGTCCGGTCAGGGTCCTGGGGCGTGCAAGGGATGACACCTCTGCTCGGGGACAGGATGGGAAAGGTCAGGGGGTTTTTAGGAGTCAGGAGACACTAGAATAAGGCCTTGAGGGCCACGTAAGAGGCAGAGAGACAGACCGCGCGAGAGCAGGAGAGGGCGTGAGAAATGGATCCCCCACTGGCTTGTAGGGGGACAAGGGAGGGGTGCAAGGAAGAGAGCAGCAGGAATTGGAAGCCAGTGAGGCCCCCAAATCCAAGCCAAGAAGGTGGCATCCCCGGAAGTGGGAGAGGTGTGTGAGGATGGGAAGGCTGGGGAGGGGCACAGGGGCAGGACGGCACACTCGGCCACGCGCCCCCTGCTAAGGCACGGCCCTCCTCCTGAGCCGCTGCTCCGGCCCGGGCAGGAACACTTAGCCTGCTGTGGCCGAGTCCTCCTGGAGGACAAGGTGACTGACGCGGTCGAGCCCACCCCCTCGGCGCAGTGACGGCGGTTCAAGCCCCCCACCTGCAGAAAACCTTGCTGGGAAGGTGCGCCTTCCAGGTCCCCCCGACCTCAGCACCCACGTCTCACTCCTCCTCCAGCCCCGCGTCCTGGGAGGTATCGGTGCTGCCCTGTGGGTCTTCCTTGCTCCCGTCCTCGAGAAGAGAGAAATGAGACGAGTCCGCCTGCCGAGGAAGCAGCGTGCAGTTTCAAAGGACTGAAGAGCAGCTTTGTAAATAAGCCAGAGGAGTATTTATCGGGTCTTGGAAAGTCCCCCAGTGTCACCCCCCCCACCCCCCGGATCACCCTGGCTCAACCAGGCTGCAGGTTTGCTCCCTTCCTACAAAACAGGCCAGCCGGACACACCGCGAGGTGTCCCTGGGCCCCAGGTGAGACACGATGAAGGGGGGGGACACAGGTGGCATCACCTGTCGCCCCCGTGCCTGGGGCTCCGAGCCCAGATTCAGAGCAGCGGCCCCCCCGAAACCTCCCCGATGGGTGCGCCCCGAGGCCATCCCCTAAACTTCTCTCCGGGAAGAGATAATTTGCAGCCACCTTGCTTGGGGGGCTCCTTCCTCCCCATGTTCTGTCAAGAGCTTCCTGAGGCCCCTCTGATTAGATGGTCTCCATTGGCCCGATGAAGAAGATTTAAGGATTATCTTAATAATAAATCAGCAACCAAGCAGCAGCCGGCCCAGGAGCGGGGGGGGATTGGGGCTCCCACGGCTAGAGCTCTGTCTCCTTTGTCAAGAGTCGATGAGGGGGAATAAAAACCTGTCTCTTTCAGGAGAGCAGAGGGAGCCCGGGTGTCCCCAGGCGCCAGCCGCAAGCTGAATCATTTGGGAAAAGGTAGTTTTTGGTTTCTTTCCTTCCCTTCTTCTCCAACTAACAATTATTTTGAAAACACAGCCTCCGTTTCCCTCTCGGCTCAGACGAGCCGCGTCGCCTGGCTGGGTTCCTGAGGGTCCAGGAGAGCTGAGCGCAGAGGCCCCTCTCCTGGGTCCTGGGTGGGACATGAAGGCCCGGTGACGGCCGGGGTCATCAGCTCTTCTGGGCATTTGCAGACGCTTAATCTCAACTGTGTGGCTCAGATCTGTACCTGGTGAAAGGCACCTACTTTTTAAAAATTTATTTATTTTGAGAGACAGACAGAAAGACAGACAGAGGGGGCACACGCACTAGCGGGCGAGAGGGGTAGAGAGAGAAAGACGGAGAGAGAGAATCCCAAGCAGACTTGGCACCGTCCACACAGAGCCCTACGTGGGGCTCGATCCACGAACTGAACCGTGAGATCATGACCTGAGCCGAAATCAAGAGTCAGACGCTTAACTGACCGGGCCCCCCCAGGCGCCCCCTAACGCATCTATTTTGGCCCGTCTGCCTCGTGCAGCTACCCAAGCTGGCTCGCTGGCAGCACCTTTCCGACCCCAAACTTCAACTCTGTCAACCTTCCGTTGTTCGAGGAGTGAGCATAGAACCAGCCTCAGATACATGGGGCGGGGCCTGTGGAGGGTGCGCACGGCCCGCCCAGGCCACCCTCGGGGCCCGGGTCTGCAGGACTGGGGTCTCTGTGATGGGGCCAGGCCCCGAGATGGTCCCGAGACCCGAGGACAGGCTGAACCCCAAGAGGGAGCGGCTCTGTTCCCATATCCTCCCCTGCTTCCTCCAGCCTGGGCGCCCGTGTGCCACCCTTCCCCCGCCGCCCCACACGCGCTCTCCCCACGCTGGGGGCAGACAGGATGGGGAGCGGAGTGGCCCTCTGCTGGGGTGGGGGTAGGAGCTCTGCAGCGAGGACTCGGGACGCTTTGGAAGTGAGCAGAGCACCTGAACGAACTGCTTCACTGGGGAAGAGCCGGGCGGTGCCCTGGCCCACGAGAACCCTGGCCCGGCCCTGCCCGCATCTCTAGCTGAGTCACACCCTTCCCTCCCCAGGCCCCGTGGCGACACTGCTCCGGCGATGACGACGGTACAGCCTTTCTCACCTCTCTGCCAGGGGTCGCTGTCCTGTGAACCCTGCCCCCCACCCCCTCCCGCGGAGCTGTCCCCGTCCACCCTGCGGCTCTTCGGGGAAGACGCTCGCGGCCGCCAGGCCCAGGTCTCTCTGCGTCTCCGCCGGTTCACCTCCTGTAAACACCTGCCTGTCCGTGGTCGCCGTCCCTACCAGGATGTGTTTTCTCTCTCGTTCACCCGCTTCCCTGAAACACTTAG
The DNA here is from genome assembly GCF_008692635.1 of Crocuta crocuta. NCBI lineage: Eukaryota > Metazoa > Chordata > Mammalia > Carnivora > Hyaenidae > Crocuta > Crocuta crocuta. The sequence goes on from NW_027532250.1 coordinate 265,075, forward strand.
CACGGGCCTGGCAAGAAGAGAGTAAGACGGTTTGCAGAAAGGATGGAGGGAAGATGGGAGCGCTGGGCAGAGGGTGGACGGAAGCATAACGCGGAGGGAGGAGCCACAGTCTCTCAGGTGGTGCAGGCGGTTGGGATGCAAGGTGCGGAAGGGTGGGTGGGGTGGATAAGGCGGTGGATGGGAGGAAGGGCGCGGGGAGGTGTGCCGGCGGGGCAGCGCGGCTTGTGGGGCTTGCGGGGCTCGCCCCGGGCCATTGGACGGACCAGTGCCCTCGAGCCTGCTGGTGGTCCTCTCTGACCCCAGCCTCTAGGCTGTGCTTCTCGCCTGAGAACTGAGGGCTGTCAAAGACAGGTTGTGGGCCGACACTGCCCTCAGCCTGTCCAACTGGCCATGCCCGGGGGGCCTGTCCGTCAGCATCTTCGTGGTGAGTGCCAGCAGGGGTCCCAGAAGGTGGGCGAGTGGTGGCCCCTGGCTCTCAGGGGTCCTGCAGACGGCAGCTTTCCCGGCCTCATTCCTGTCCCCACCAGTGGGACAGGGGCTCACCGGACGGCACGGCCCTGGCCCTGGTTCCCCAGGTCTTGTGAAGTTCGTAGTAAGTGCTCAACAAAATGGCGGACCTTGCACTACATTCCCTCAGGGATGTTCAGAGCGATCCGACGGAGCAGGTGACATTTCTATTCCCACTTTATGGAGAGGCAGGTGGCTCAGAGTGGCTTTAGGCCCACACAGCCAGGAAGTGGTAGGGTTGCGACTTGGGCCCATCTCTCCCTGACCCCAGCTCTGTGGACCGCCAGACACTCCCCGAATTGAGAACCACTTCCCACTTTGCCACCCTGCCCTCCCTCGAGCCTGCACCTGGCCGGCCCTGACCTGCCTGGACTCCTTCTGCAGAAATACCCCCAACCTCCTGGGGAAACGGGGGGGGGGTGTGAAATTCAGAGTTGGGGCATCATCAGGTTAGATTTGGTTTTCCTCTTGTGGCCCCCCCCCCCCCCNGCAGTGCGCCCAGCCAGAGGCTGGATGTGTCTGTCCAGATCACCATCGATGGTTGTGAGGTGGTGGAGTGGAGAGGAAGGGGGTGCCTGGGGTTGGTGGTGAAGGGGGATGGGCGGTGCAGCCTCGGCTTCCCAGCCTGAACCCCTTGCTTCCCAGCCGTGGTCCTGGAGATGGATTCAGCGCGCACACCAGCCTCTGAGCTTTTGCTCTTGCTGTTCCTTTCCCCAGATGTACACTCCCTTCTCCTCTCCCTCCAGTCTCAAAAGAGAAGAGATCCCCCTTGCCCAAGTCTGGCCTCTTGGCATCTCCATTCATTTCTGTTGCGCTTAGTTCTGACGCACATCACCCAGAGGGGACAGAGCACAACGCGGCAATCGCCAGGCGGGCCATCTTTCCGGAACGCACCCGGCCATTCTCCTTTTCTCTGTGGGCTCTCAGCGGCAGAGCCTGGTCCCCTTCTCGGATGCGGGCTACGACCTGCTGACCCAGCGATGCACACCCCCCGCCCCCATCCTGTGAGTGTCTCCCGGAGAAAACACCAGGCATCAGTTCTCAGAAGCCACCGGGATCTTCCCTAGGTCCCTACCAGACACTTGCACTTCGTGAAGCTACGGTTACTGAGACAGAATGAACCCAGCACAGGAAAGGGGAGTCGCGTCAATGCAGCAAGAGCACAAAGATGAACCAGGTGACAATAAAAGAGGCAGCATCAGGTCCCAAGGCAGGTTCCCTTTATCTCATTTTGCCCCCAGCCCGCCATGCAGTTTCTAGCAAATTGCAGATCCAAGGACATCATTCTCGCCAAGATCACAAATCACACCTGCCTCCCCTTGGCCCCACCACCCAAGCGGCTGCGGTCGGGCATCCCGCGTGACCCCCTCCACGCCAGCACCTTCTGGACCGGTCGGAGACAACCCGGCATCACCGGGACCCTCAGCCCTGTCACGACTCTCCAGCTGCGTGTGGGCTGTCACAAGTGAGCATTAGAAGGTGCGAGCCCACGCGCCAACAATCATCGGAATGACTGACCTCAGAAGATGGCCACGTAGGTGTGAGGCACTGTGTCCGTCTGTCCACCCTTCCCTGCTCCTCTTCTCTTCCTGCTTTCAAAAAACAATTTCTATTTTGAATTGATCCATCATTTGTCAACCTTTCACTGTAATCAACTTTTTAGGATCCATTTGTTTTTGTTAATTCTCTGAAAGTATAACCGAGAAACACCGAGGGAAGTGCATATACATACCTGTATAGAATACATAAACATACATACATAAAGTACAAAGCTTGATGCATTTTCACGAGCTGAACCCACAACATAACCTACACCCAGACCCAGAAACAAATCTTGGCCATAGCCTAGAAGGCCCTCACAGCCCCCTCCATGGCTACCCAGCCCTCCGGGAGCAAGCCCCAGCCCTGACTTCTAACAACACAGATTAGGGTTGTTTGCTTTAAAAAAAAAAAAAAAAAAATCAGTCACTGTGGTTTGCATGGTTTTATTTTGTGAGACAGAATGCCATTGTTTTCTTTTTAATTACATGGTTAGAAAGAACATGTTTTAAAAATGGACCTTCTGAGGGACAAACAATATGTTACTTTTCCCCAAAATACGTTGGCATTATGTTAATAGACTTTTTATTATCTTTTTTGCTCGATGATCTATTTTGTGTTTCGTGGCAGATTTTTTGAGTGAATCTGGAACATTAATTACATGGGGTGGGTGGGGGTGTGGGGGTGCTAGTTGAGGGCTGAACAGCAATATGTATTTGTGATCACCCTTCTACGGAGGCCACATTTGCATGCAGGAAACTCACAGATAAGTGTACACTTTAATGAGTTCTGAGCAACGCAAATACCCATGCAATCTCCACTCCCAGCAAGGCAGAGAACATTTCTATTGTCCCAGAGAGTGCCCTCACGGACCTTCCGGTCCACACCCACGGCAGCCATTGTTCCCGTTTTATAGATCCATTCTCGCCACTCACGAACCGCATCCACGTGTAATCAGAGAATGGGCGCTCATTTGCTTTTGAGATTCACCTGTATTGTTGCATGTGTCCGTTTTTTATACTCTTTTTTAATACTCGGGATTTGATTGTATCAATATATACAGTGTATTTATTCTAGTACTGGCAGACACTCTGGTCGGGCCCGGTTTTACGGACCTAGGTTCTCTTTTCTCGAGAGTGAATGAAATGGCTTCATGAGAGGAAGGTTGTGTGTCTAGCTTCTTAGGAAATTTGGGTGCAGTCTCCAAAGTGGGTGTGGCTTCTTGCATCCCCAAGAGTTCAAGTTGCTTCATACCCTTGCCAGAAAAAGATAGGATCAATGTCTGGAACGTATGTTGACCATTCGGGTGGACAGGAGTGGTATCTCGCTGTGCTTTTGAGTTTCCCTGGTGACCGAGGGAACGTTCCATGGGCTTGTCGTCCATTCGTGTCGTCCTCGCGGAGGGTCTGCTCGTTTCACTCCGTTTTTGTTTCTTATTGAATTTTAGGAATTCCTTCAATATTCTGGGTATAAGTCCTTTATCAGATATGTGCCTTGCAAATATTTTCCTCTTATCTGTGACTGGCCTTTTTATATACTCAATGTTGACTTCTGACAAACAGAGGAATTTTTAATTTTGAAGGAGCTCAGTTTGTCAATATTTCTTTTTTTGTGGTTAGTGCTTTCTGGGTCCTAAGAAATCTGCCCACCTCAAGCTTATGAAGACACTCTTGTATGTGTTCTGCTAGAAAGTTGATAGTTCTAGCCTGTGTATTTAGGTCTCTGATCTACCTCAAATTAAATTTTATGTGTGATGTGAAGTCGAGGTCAAGGCTCATTTTTTCCGATACATTTTCCTGCTTTTCCCAGTCCGTTTGCTGAAAAAATATTTCTTTCTCATTGAAGGTGACATTGCCTTGACATCTTTGCAAAAAATCAATTGACTGAATACATATAAATCTATCTCTGGATTCTTCATTATGATCCATTGATCTATGTGATTCCATCAATACCACACCATCTTGATTACAGTAGCTTTGGATGCGTTTTGAAATCAGAAAGTGTGTGTTCTCCATCTTGGCTGTTTATTTTCATGATTGTTTTGGCTATTCTAGGTCCTTCGCATTTCCCTTTAAATTGTAGAAACAATTTGTCAGTTCTACAAAATGTCTCACTGATATTCAGATTGGAATTGTGTTGAAAGAATAGACATCTATAGTTCAGTCTGAAAGAAATTGCACCTTAGCGACACAGGTTCTAAGCCATTCCCAAGGTTTATCCATTTAGACCCTTCAATTCTCTTAGCATCGTGTCCTGCTTTTAATTTATTTTTATTTTTTATATATTTATTTCATTTTTGGGAGCAAGTGGGGGAGAGGCAGAGAGAGGCGGACAGAGGATCCGAAGTAGGCTCTGCACTGACAGTCTGATGGTAACGAGCCTGATATGGGGCCCGAACTCACGAACCACGAGATCATGACCTGAGCTGAAGTCAGACACTCACACATAATGAGCCACTCAGGTGCCCGTTTCTTACTTTTTAATATGCAGGTCATGGACACCTTTAAAGTTATTCTTGAGTGTTTCATGTTTTTTGGTGCTATTGTCAATGGAATTGTTTCAAAATTTCATTTCCAATTATTTGCTGCTAGAATAAAAAAATAGAATTGATTTATATATTTTATCCTATGACCTTATTAAAAGCACTTACTAGTCACAGTGGTTATTTTTGCATATTCCTTAAAATTTTCCTTCAGTTATGGCATCTATCTGCATAATGAGGCTTGTGTTTTCTTTCCAATCTATACAACTTTTATTTTTATTGCTTTATTACACAGGCGAATAGCAATGGTGAGGAAGACATTCTTCCCTTGTTCCCAATCTTAGGAGAAAAGCCCTCAATGTTTCAGAAACAAATAAGATGTCAACGAGCATTTCTTTTCTTTTTCTTTTCTTTTCTCTTCTTTTAGTTCCTTTTCTTCCTTCTCTCTTCTTTCTTTCTTTTCTTTTCTCTTTTCTTCTCTTTTCCTTCCCTTCTTTCAGAAGACAAAAGTTTATTAGAGGATAAGTCAGAAAGGAAGACTAGTATGAAAGCTCTCTTTACAGAGAGGAGGCATTCGAAAGTGAATGCCCATGACACAGGTAAGCGTCTTTGTTTTATAAGGTTCTGGTACCCCCTCCAGGCCCCCACTTTCTTCTCCCCTGTTCCTTCTCAGGTTCTACCCCTATTTGCTAGATAACTCTAAAATTTTTTAAATGTTTTTTATTTCTGAGAGGGAGAGAGAGGGCATGAGCAGGGGAGAGTCACAGAGGGAGGGAGACACAGAATCTGAAGCAGCTCCAGGCTCTGAGCGGTCAGCACAGAGCCCGACGCGGGGCTCGAACCCACGAACCGTGAGATCATGACCTGAGCGGACGCCTAGCCGACTAAGCCACCCGGGCGCCCCACTTTGCTAGATAACTCTAAATGCCCAGTCGTTCCTTTTTGATTAGCTCATTTCTATTGTGTTAGGGGTGGTCTATGGCCATACAGTTAACTAGGATTTTCATATACATACATCCCTTATCAGGTTGAAAAAAAATTCTCTTTTGTCCAAATTTGCTGACAGCTTTGGTTATGAATAAGCCCTGAATTTTGGCAGATACCTTTTCTGTATCTTCGAAATGCCATATGGTTTTGCCCATTTATTTTGTTAACATGGTGAGTTCTAATTGGTTGATTTTAAATGTTACATGACCTTCGCATTCCTTGAAAAAACTCCTTAATTATGATGCCTTATCATTTTACTTATCATTGAATTCATTTTACTAATGTTATGTTAGGGATTTTTGGGCCTGTTTCATGAAAAATATTGGTCTGTAGTTGTTTTTATAAGGCCTCTGTCGGCTTCTGGTGTCAGGATTATGCTGACTTCCTAAAATGATGTGATAAATATTTTCTTCTCAGTTTTCTAAAAGAGTTTGTGTATGAGGCACCTGGGTGGCTCAGTCAGTTAAGTGTCCAACTTCAGTTCAGGTCATGATCTCGCTGCTTGTGAGTTTGAGCCCCGCTCTGTGCTGACAGCTCAGAGCCTGGAGCCTGCTTCAGATTCTGTGTCTCCCTCTCTCTCTGACCCTCCCCTGCTTGTGCTCTCTCTCTCAAAAGTAAATAAAACATTAAAACATTTTTTAAGAAAACAAAAAATAAAAAAATAAAAGAGTTTATGTAAATGTATTATTTTTTCTTTGTGTGTTGGATAGTACTGGCAAGTAAAACACTCTGGGCCTTGAACTTCCTTGTGAAAAGAAATCAATAGTAAATCCAAATTTGTTAATAGACGTCACACAACTGAGAGTGTCTATTTCAAGTTGTATCAGTTTGGGTGAGGTGTGCTTTTCAAGGAATTTATCCACCTCATATAAGTAGTTGAATTTATCAGCATAGAGTCTCTCATAATATCCACCCCTCCACTTTGTTTTAT
>NW_027532250.1:271546-287274 GCF_008692635.1 Crocuta crocuta
TTTAAAATTTTTTAAATTTATTTTAATTTAAAAAAAATTTTTAAGTTTTTATTTATTTATTTTTGGGAGAGAGAGAGAGTGTGTGTGTGCATGCGAGGGAGGGGCAGAGGGAGAGGGGAACAGAGGATCTGAAACAGACTCTGCACAGACAGCACAGAGCCTGATTTGGGGCTCAAACTCACGAATCATGAGATCATGACCCGAGCCAAAGGCAGACGCCTAACTGCCTGAGCGACCCAGGAACCCCTATGTTTCTTTTGTTTCATGTTTCATTTCGGATACCGGTAATTTGTGAGCCCCCACCCCCCCTTATTTCTTGATCACTTCTGCTAGGGATTTTAAGAGATTTATTGAACTGTAATTGATATATAATAAACTGCACATACTTAAAGTTTACAATTTGATGAGTACGGACATGCATGTACGTGCATAAAACCATCACCATGATCAAGGCAAGTACTGCCAGCACCCATTACAGTTTGCTCCTGCGTCACCATGTAGCCCTTTCCCTGTCTCTGCCCTCCTCTCCATACGACTGATCTGACCCTGAGGCTATAAATTAGTTTTCATTTTCCAGAAGAATATACAGATGAATTCACGCGCTATCCACCATATTATTTGGCCTGGCTTCTTTCACTCACCATGATTTTGAAATTTACCCATACGGCCACATGTATGGCTAAACAGTGTCATGTTCTAAAGAAAGGCCAAAGTGTAACTCGTTGTTCACCTGGTGATAAATATTGAAGTGGTTTCCAGTTTTTGCCCGTAATCAGTAAAACTATCATCCACGTTTATGTAACAGCCTTTGCATGGCTATATGATTTCATTTCTCTCCCTAGAAGTAGACTAAGTTTGTGCCATAAGGTTTTCCTAAACTTTTAAAGAAATTATCAAACTGTTTTCCAAAGTAAATCATACAATTTTATATTCTTATCAGCAGTGCATGAGAATTCCAGCTGTTCTATATCTTCTCCAACATCCTACGGTTAATTTTTAAAAATGTAGACATTCTAATGGACCCTTATAATGTAATCGTTTTTGTATTATAGTTTTAATTTGCAGTTTCTTCTCCAACATTCTATGGTTTATTTCTTAAAACGTAGACATTCTAACAGACCCCTATAATGTAATAGTTTTTATATTACAGTTTTAATTTCATATTATATTTTGAATTTGCAGTTACTGACTGACAAACGATGTCAAGCATCTTTTCATGCGTTTATCTGCCATCTATATATCTTCTTTGGTGAAATATCCGTTCAAATCTTAAGGCCATTAAACATTTTTTTTTTGTCTTCTCATTAAAGAATTGTAAGAAGTCTTTATATATTGCAGACAACTCTTTTTGTTTATTATCTGTTTTGCAAATATTTCTCCCAGGTCCTGGCTTGTCTTTGTCTTTTTTTAACTGTGTCTTTGGAAAACCCAATTTTTTAAATTGTGAAGAGGCCCACCCAACATAATTCTCTCGCAATTCAAGTTGTCGTGTGTATCAATAGGTAGTTCCTTTTCACTGCTGAGTAGTATTTCATGGCACGCGTGTACCACAGTTTACGAACCAGGCACCCAGCAACACTCGTCTGTGCTGTTTCCTTTTTGTCTATTATTTTTAAAAATATTTTTTATTGTTTATTTTTCATTTTTGAGAGGGAGCACAAGCAGAGGGGGGATGTAGAGAGATAGGGGTTCATAGGATCCCAAGAAGGCTCTGCGCTGACAGCAACGAGCCTGACGCGGGGCTCAAACTCACAAACTGTGAGATCATGACCTGAGCCGAAATCGGATGCTCGACCAACTGAGCCACCCAGGCGACCCATCCTTTTTGTCTATTATGAATAAAAATGCTGTGAACATTTTTGTACAGGTTTTTGCAGAAGCGTGAAGTTTCCATATTACTGTATTGAAAATACTTTTTTTTAGAGCAGTTTTAGGTGCACAGCAAAACTGAGCAGAAGGTATAGAGAGTTCCCACATGCCCCCTGGCCGCATGCACAGCCTCCTTCATTATCAATATCTCCCCGCAAGAGGCGGACACTTGATACAATTGAAGACCTACACGGACGCAGCCGCATCATCCAGAAGCTACAGTTTACGTACGGGTTTGCTCTTGGTGCAGTGTTCTATGCATTTTGACAAGTGTATAATGATATGTATCCACCATTATAGCATCACACAGGGTAGTTTCACTGCCCTGAAAATCCTCCGTGCTCCACCTGTTCATTCCTCCCTCCCCCCTCCCCCCGGCAACCACTGATCTTTCTCCTGTCTCCATAGTTTTGCCTTTTCCAGAACGTCACATAATTGGACGTAGCCTTTTCAGACTGGCTTCTTTTCACTTAGTAATATGTATCTAAATTTCTTCTTCATGGCTTGATAGCTCATATCCTTTTGGCCCTGAATAATATTCCATTGTTTGGATGTAGTACAGGTTATTTATCCATTTACCTACTGAAGGACATCTTGGCTGTTTCCAGGTTTTGGTAATTATCGACAAAGCGGCTGCAAATATCCATGTGCAAGTTTTGTGTGAACGTAAATTTTCAACTCGTTTGCGTAAATACCAAGGAGCATGAGTGCTGGATGGGCATAGTAGCAACACGGTTGGTTTTCTGAGGGAGTGCCGACATGTCTCCCCAGGTAGCAGCGCCATTTTGCATTCCCACCAGCAGTGAATGAGGGCCCCTGGGGCCCCGCACGCTTGCCGGTATTTGGTGTTTACAGTATTCTGGATTTTGGTCTAAGAAGAGTGTTTCAATTTGCATTTCCTGGATGATGTGAGGTGGAGCGTGTCTTCTCCATGTGCTCAGCTGCCATGTTTGTATCTTGCGTGAGATGACTTTGCTTACTTACGGTCTTTGGCCCATTTTGAAATCAAGTTGTTTGTTTTCTTGTTGTTGAGCTTTAAGAGTCTCTTACAGGGGTGCCTGGGGGGCTCGGTCAGTTAGGCGTCCAACTTCAGCTCAGGTCATGATCTCGCAGTCTGTGAGTTCAAGCCCGGGGTCGGGCTCTGTGCTGACAGCTCGGAGCCTGGAGTCTGCTTCGGATTCTGTGTCTCCCCCTCTCTCTGCCCCTCCCCCACTCACTCTGTCTCTCAAAAACGAATAAACATTAAAAACAATTTCTTAAAAAGAGTCTCTTACATATTTCGGAGCACAGTTCCTGTATCAGACATGCCTTTTGCATATATTTTCTCCCAGTCTGTGGCTTATCTTTTCTTTCTTTTTTTTTTTGACAGTGTCTTTCACAGTGCAGAAATTTTTAATTTTGATGACATATAGCCTGTCACTTTTCTTTTCATGGATCATCCTTCGGTGAACCTTAGACATGCTTCTCATTTCCCCCACCTCCTTAGGTGGGACGGGATGGCTATTATGGGCTGGAGTGTAGTACTTCCCTTTCTCCAGGTCCAGTAAGGTGCAGATAAAACCCCAGCAAGTTCGGCTCTGATTAAGTAGTTTCTCAGAGGTCACACCTTATCAAGAACACAGTGCTCTGTCTTATTTCAAAATGGTTTCTGCCCCTGCCAGGAGTATGAGGGAACCTCTTTCTGATATTCCCTGGGAGGGCCTAGCCGACCCGTAAAGGTAAAATACACAAAAGTACAGACGCTCCCAATGCCTGGGGCACCTTGGAGTTTCAATCTCTCAGACTCGTCCACACCAAGCCTCCCACAGTTGATCAATTACAGTCTGGTTTTCCCTACCTGGACGCCGGCTCCCCGGAGGTCTGTGGGGGTGGGTTTCTTCCCCGGTGAGTTGTGATGCACTATATTTGCCTGTCGGTCTCTTCAAATTGTCGTTTGCCCTGTGACCTCACTTCTCTGACAGATCTGAGACAACCTGTTGATTTTTTCAGGCTGTTCATGCTTGTACTTGCTTATGGGACAGAGTGGCAACTTCTAGACTCTTCCGGGCCAGACTGGAAACGAAAGTCCAGCATTCCGTTTTAAATGTCAGTTTCCGCATGTTCTTTGTTAAGCACATTACAAATGTAATTGATTTCTGCACGTCGATCTTCTATCTTGCAACCCTGCTGGACATTTATTACCGGCAGGAGGTTTGGGAGCAGGGTTGGAGTCGATGTCAAATGTTCTACGTAAACCATCAGGTCATATGCAAATAGAGACAGTTTTATCCATACGTGGCAGTCTGTGTGCCTTTTCTCTCTTTTTCTTGCCTTATTCCGGTAGTTTCAACTCCCAGCACTATGTTAATCTTAAGAAAGCATCCCACTCTTTAGCTAAGGGTTAATATCCCTTCTGCTCCTAGTTTGCTGCGAGTTTTCACCATGAATGGATATTGAATTTTGTACCTGTTGAGATGATCATCTGCTTTTCGTCTATGGTCTGTAGATACGAATTACATTGATTTAGTTTCTAACATGAAGCCGGTCTGAGTTCCTAGGATAAATCTCACCTCGTTACAAGATATTACATGCATATACGAATGGATTCAATTTGCAAGGATCTTCTGGAAGTGGTTTGCATCTATGTGTATGAGGGGCTTTCTGCTCTCATACTGTGTTCNCTGGGGGGCTCGGTCAGTTAGGCGTCCAACTTCAGCTCAGGTCATGATCTCGCAGTCTGTGAGTTCAAGCCCGGGGTCGGGCTCTGTGCTGACAGCTCGGAGCCTGGAGTCTGCTTCGGATTCTGTGTCTCCCCCTCTCTCTGCCCCTCCCCCACTCACTCTGTCTCTCAAAAACGAATAAACATTAAAAACAATTTCTTAAAAAGAGTCTCTTACATATTTCGGAGCACAGTTCCTGTATCAGACATGCCTTTTGCATATATTTTCTCCCAGTCTGTGGCTTATCTTTTCTTTCTTTTTTTTTTTGACAGTGTCTTTCACAGTGCAGAAATTTTTAATTTTGATGACATATAGCCTGTCACTTTTCTTTTCATGGATCATCCTTCGGTGAACCTTAGACATGCTTCTCATTTCCCCCACCTCCTTAGGTGGGACGGGATGGCTATTATGGGCTGGAGTGTAGTACTTCCCTTTCTCCAGGTCCAGTAAGGTGCAGATAAAACCCCAGCAAGTTCGGCTCTGATTAAGTAGTTTCTCAGAGGTCACACCTTATCAAGAACACAGTGCTCTGTCTTATTTCAAAATGGTTTCTGCCCCTGCCAGGAGTATGAGGGAACCTCTTTCTGATATTCCCTGGGAGGGCCTAGCCGACCCGTAAAGGTAAAATACACAAAAGTACAGACGCTCCCAATGCCTGGGGCACCTTGGAGTTTCAATCTCTCAGACTCGTCCACACCAAGCCTCCCACAGTTGATCAATTACAGTCTGGTTTTCCCTACCTGGACGCCGGCTCCCCGGAGGTCTGTGGGGGTGGGTTTCTTCCCCGGTGAGTTGTGATGCACTATATTTGCCTGTCGGTCTCTTCTAATTGTCGTTTGCCCTGTGACCTCACTTCTCTGACAGATCTGAGACAACCTGTTGATTTTTTCAGGCTGTTCATGCTTGTACTTGCTTATGGGACAGAGTGGCAACTTCTAGACTCTTCCGGGCCAGACTGGAAACGAAAGTCCAGCATTCCGTTTTAAATGTCAGTTTCCGCATGTTCTTTGTTAAGCACATTACAAATGTAATTGATTTCTGCACGTCGATCTTCTATCTTGCAACCCTGCTGGACATTTATTACCGGCAGGAGGTTTGGGAGCAGGGTTGGAGTCGATGTCAAATGTTCTACGTAAACCATCAGGTCATATGCAAATAGAGACAGTTTTATCCATACGTGGCAGTCTGTGTGCCTTTTCTCTCTTTTTCTTGCCTTATTCCGGTAGTTTCAACTCCCAGCACTATGTTAATCTTAAGAAAGCATCCCACTCTTTAGCTAAGGGTTAATATCCCTTCTGCTCCTAGTTTGCTGCGAGTTTTCACCATGAATGGATATTGAATTTTGTACCTGTTGAGATGATCATCTGCTTTTCGTCTATGGTCTGTAGATACGAATTACATTGATTTAGTTTCTAACATGAAGCCGGTCTGAGTTCCTAGGATAAATCTCACCTCGTTACAAGATATTACATGCATATACGAATGGATTCAATTTGCAAGGATCTTCTGGAAGTGGTTTGCATCTATGTGTATGAGGGGCTTTCTGCTCTCATACTGTGTTCGTCTGGTTCTGATCTCAGAGCAGAGCTGGCTTTTGTAAATGAGTTTTGAAGTGCACTCTTCACTTCTATTTTCTGGATGAGTTTGCATGGGATTGGTATTATTTCTTCCTTAAATGTTCAGGAGAATTCACTAGCAAAGCTATTTGGGCTTGGAGCTGTCTTTGTGGAAAGGTTTTAAAGTTCAAATTCAATTTCTTTTAACAGTTATAGGACTGTTCAGGTTATACATTTCATCTTGAGTGAGTTTGGTGGTCTGTGTCTTTTAAGGAATTTGTCCATTTGATCTCAGTTACTGAATTTACCGACAAGACAATGTTCATAATATTCACTTAATATCCTTTTCATCTCTATTGGATCTTGAGTGATGGTCTCTCTCTAATTCGGTTATTGGCAGTTTATATCTTATTTCTTTTTTCTCCTTGATCAATCTGAAGTTTACCAAGTTTACTGATATTCTCAAAAAATAAGCTTTTGATTTTATTGACCTTTCTGTATTGTTTTTCACCTTCCGCTTGTATTTTGGGTTTACTTTTCTTTTGTTGTTGTTTTTTTTTAAGGTGGAAGTTTAGGTCACTCCAGTTTTTTCCTACTTTCCTAAGATATGTATTTTATGTTTGAAATGTCCTTCTGAACCCACAAATTTGAAGTCATGTTTTAATTTTTCTTCGGTTTAAATATTTTGTCCTTTCTATTGTGATTTCTTCTTTAACTGATGGATTATTTAGGAGTAGACACTTTGGTGTTAAATATTTGTAATTTTCCAGATATTTTCATATGGATTTCTAATTTAAGTCCACTGTGTTCAGAGAAAATTATTTGCATAATTTCAGTCTTTCTAAATTTACTGCACGTTGTTTTATGGCCCACAGTGTGATCTATTGTGACGAATGTTTCCGGTGCCCTTGAGGAGAATGTGTCTCCCACTGTGGTTATTGACAGCGCTGCTCGAGTGTTCTATATCTTCACTGACTTTCTGTCTGTTTTACCAATTATCAAGAGAAGGCTGCTGAAAACTGCAATTAACTCTGGACTTGTCTATTTCTCCTTCGAAATCTGTCAGATTTTGAAGCTCTATTACTTGGTGTGTGCATATTCAAGACGATTAGGTTCTCTTGATAAACAGTCCCCTTTATCATTATGAAATGGTGCTCTTTATCCTTGTAATATTCTTCGCTCATAAACCCACTTTGTCATATTTGACCGAGAAGCTACAGCTTTCTTTCGGGTAAGCACTCGAGTTGTAGCTTGCCCCAACTTTTCACTCCTCCTCGTAAATCTTGTAGTGAGTTTCTGGTGGATGGCACAAAGTTGGGCATTATTTTTATATCCAGTGCCATAATCTCTTCCTTTCAAGTGGTGCATCTAGACTCCTTGCAGTGAATGTGAGAAGTGATGTGGCTGAGTTTAAATTATCTTGGTGCATGCTTTCCTATCTACCATCTGTTTTCCATTTCCTCTTTTTATTTATTTATTTTCCTCTTGTGGCTGGAGAGTCTCAAGGCCACAGCACAGGGAGCGGGAATGCAAACGGAGTCCTGGCCTCCGCCAGCTGAGCAGAGTTTGGGGTTCAGGGAACCCAAGTGGTGAGGATCTGTGAGTCGGAGAGGAGAGACAGCTGAGCACAAACAGTAGACATTGGCAGAGGACTCCCCTGGAGCCTAGCTGAGTGTCGATCACCACGCGGGCCCAAGGAAGCTTATCAAGGTAGTGGAAAAACACTGCAGGAAACCAACGGGGAGGCTAAACCATTTGGACTCTCGAGGTTCACGGTGCAAAGATGTTGTAACATGCGAGCATTGAGTACGGCGCCCAGGGCCCGCCGTCTTATCTGTGGCTTGTTTTTACCTTACCGGTTTCCGCTTTTATCTTTATTATTTTCTTTACTCTCTTACTTGGGCTTAATTTGCTCTTCTCCTTCTAGTTTCTTGAAAGGCAAATTATATCACTGAGTTTTAAACCTTTCTCTCTTTTCCAGTACAAATTAAAACAATAGATAGCCCTCTACCACTGCTTCAACTGCATCTGACGAGTTTTGACACGCTGAATTGTCCTCATGATTCAGTTTTGTATTTAAAATTGTCCTTTGTCATCTCTTTGATCCACGTGTTATTTAAACATGCGTTGCATACTTTCCAAATATTTGGGAGCTTTTCTGTATATCTTTTATTGATTTCTAATTTAATTCCACTATGTTCATAGAAAAACAAAGCACCTCTGCAAGTTTTCAATCTTTTGAAATTTACCAGGACATTTTGTAGGGGCGCTTGGGTGGCTCAGTCGGTTGGGCGGCCAACTTCGGCTCAGGTCATGATCTCGCGGTCCGTGGGTTCAAGCCCCGCATCGGGCTCTGTGCTGACAACTTGGAGCCTGCAGTCTGCTTGGGATTCTGTGATTCCCTCTCTCTCTGCCCCTTCCCCACTCAAGCTCTGTCTCAAAAATAAAATAAAAATAAAACATTTAAAAAAAAAAGACATTTTGTGGCCCAGCATATGGTCTATCCTGACTTTGCTGCGTAGGTCTTTCCACATTTACATGAAAGAATGGATATTCTATAGTTGCTGGGTCTGGAGTTCCAGAAATGTCCCTAAGGAGAGGTGCTTGATAATGTCGCTGGAATCTTTCATGTGTTGATTTTTTGGGTCCAGTGTTATTAGCAGTTTCAGAGAGGATGTGTTAAAAATCCATTATGACTGTGAATTTCTCTAATCCTGCAGTTCTATCAACGTTTTACTTCATGTATTTTGAAATTTTGGTATGAAGTGGATGTACATTTATGATTGTGATGCTTTCCTGATGAATTGCAAAATGTTTTCATTATCGTCATGAAAAGTTCCTTTTTATCTCTGGTAAGACTTCTTACAGTCTACTTTGTGTGAAATTATATTAGTATAACCACACCAACTTAATTGTGCTGTTTGCATAGCCTATTTTTTTCGATCCTTTTACTTTTAACCCACCTTGGCTTTAGGTTTTAACTATTTCTTGTCGATTACACATGGTTAGATCTTGCATTTTCAAATCTAATCAGACAAGATTTGCCTTTTTGCTTTCTCTTGGCTTGACAAAATGTTTTTAGAATATCTGATAGTCCATTTTAGTTCCTTGTTATTGTTGAAAATATGCACTTTTACACTTTGCTTTTAATGTTCATTCCAGGGATTACACTACGCACTTTTCCCCCAATTTTTTATTTGTGATAAAATACACAATTATAAATTTTACCATCTAATCATTTTTAGGTATATAGTTTCGGTGGTGTTAGATACACCCTAACGCACTACCATCACCATTCACCTCCAGGACCCTTTTCATCTACTAAGATGGAACTTCTGATTTTCACCATTAAGTGTGATGTTCACTGTAGTTTTGTTTGGTAGATGCCCTTTACCAGGTTATGGAAGGACCCTTTTGTTCCTTGTTTAGAGAATCTTTATCATAAGTGGATGTTGAATTTTGTCAAGTACTTTGCTGTACCAAGTAAAATGGTTACCATTTTACCCATTTGGTAATGGTTACCGAATTACTCATTTGGTAATAATGCACATTACCACTTTGGTAACGATGCACATTACATTTACCACAGTAATGATGCACATTACCATTTTGTATATTCCTGGATTTGATTCATCAATATTTTTTTTTTTTGATTCACCAGGATTTTGTTGATTTTTGTGTAGACATTCATGAGGTATATCTATCTTTGGTTTTCTTCTAATGTCTTTGGTTGTAATATCAGGGGAATGCAGGCCTCATAAAATGAGCTGTAAAGCGTTCTTCCCTCTTCTATTTCCTGGAAGAGCTTAGGCAGAATTGGTGTCATTACTTTATTAAACGTTGAAGAGAACTTGCCTTGGAAACAAGCTGGGCATGGAGTTCTTGTTGTCGGAAGATTTTAAACTAAAAATTCAATTTCTGTAATAGATATAGGCATACTCAGGTTATCTCTTTTGTCTTGAGTGAGTTTCGGTGTTTTGTGTCTTTCAATTAACTTGTCCACTTCCAAATTGAATTTATGGCATACAGAGATCGCCTTATTATCTTTTTAATATCTGTAGCAGCTACAGTGATAGCCCATCTTTCATTTTTTATTTTTGATATTTACAGTTTGTATCTTTATTTTGGTCAGATTGTCTAGAAAGTCATCAAGTGTACCGATCTTTTCAAATAACTTTTGGGTTCACTTACTTTCTCTATTTTTCTAGTTTTAGTTACGCAAATTTCTGCTCCTATTTATTATTTCTTTCCTTCTTTCTTTGGGTTTAATGTGCCCTGTTTCTAGTGTCTACAGTGGGCTCCTAGATTATTTACTTGATACTTCCTATGTGATCCATGGGTTATTTAGACACATGTTGCTTAATTGCCAAATATTTGTGGATTTTCCAGATATCTTTTGTTGATTTCCAGTTTAAGTCCATTATAATCAGAGAATATCTTAATTCCTAAAACTAATTTAAGGTTAATTTTTTCATGACCCAGAATATGGTTTATTTTAATAAGTGGCCCATTTGCACTTGGACAGGATAAGTATTGTTACTGTTGGCTGTAGTGGTCTAGAAATATGAGCTGATATGTAGTCCAGATCTTTCATATTTTTGCTGATGCTCTTATTCCACTGATTACCGAAAAAGAAGTGATTAAGTTGACAAATATAATTGTGGATTTGTCTATTTCTTCTTCTAGTTCAATACATTTTTGTCCCACATTGTTTGGTAGTCTGCCACCAGGGTCGTTCATTTTGGGGACTGTTAGGTCTTCTTTGGAAACTGATTCTTCTACCATTATGACGTAGTCTTATATATACCTGGTAGTCTTCTTCGAAGTCTTCTCTGATATTAATGTAGCCACTTCTGCTTTATTTTGATTAGTATTAATCTGGTATATCGTTTTCCATCTTTTTATGTTTAATCTAGCAGTATGAGCCAACAAACCTTTTCTGGAAAGAGCCAGTAAAATACGTATTTTCGGTTTTGTGGCTGCATATGGTTTCTGTCTCCTCTTCCTCCTCCTTTTCTTTGAAACCCTTAAAACTTGTGAAAACCACTCTTTAAAACATGGCATTGGTTTTATAAACATTTTATTGGTTGCATGTGGCCTATGGGCCAGTTTGCGGGTCCCTATACAATTATATTTAAGGTGTATTTCTTATAGACCACATTTAACTGGGTCTTTTTTTTTTTTTTTTTTTCTTAAATCCCATGTGGTCATGTCTGTTTTTAATCACTGTGTTTAGATCATTCACATTTAATGCACGTATTGCTGTAGCTGAATTCGGGTCTTAACATTTTATGATTTTTCTACCTTTCTCATTTTTTTTCCCTCTGTTGCTCTTGCTGCCTTTTGAAATATTTGAAGACTTTTTTTTCAACAAAGTAAATGAAACTTTATCTCATATATTTTTTGTCTATGGTTTTCGGCTAGATCTCTTTGTGTTACTTTTTAGTTGTTGCTTTGGGGACAATACACGTACCTCCCTTGTCACAGTCTATTTAGAGTTGATGTTTTCCCACCGCGTGTAAAACATCATCATAGAAGGACCTCTACCTTCTCCAGGCTAACCGCCCACCTTCTCTGCTACGGTTGTCATCGTATTGTGTCTACATATATCGACTCACCCAACGTCATGTTGGCTTTTTAAGGCTGTACGTGTTTTAAAGTACTTAAGAAGAAGAAGAAAAAGTAGTCAATTTGCCCAGATGTTTACCTTGTCTGTTCTTCCTTCATTTCTGATGTTGTGAGTTTTCTCCTGTATTGCTTCGTTTTTGTCTGGAGAAAGTTCTTTTGTATTTCTGTTAGAGCCCGTCTCTTTGCGAATGGATTCTGAAGTTTTAGGTCTTCTGGGTGTGTCTTTATTCTGCCTTCATTCTTGAAAAATACCTTCGCTGGATTTAGAATTCTCAGTTGCCAGGTCTTTAGTCACCGATTTTTAAAGATACTGCTTTGCTGCCCACCGTTTCTGATGAAAAATCTCTCGTCATTATTTCCCTCCATGTCAGGTACACCTTTCTTCTGGCCACCTTCAATATTTTTCCTCTTTGTTTTTCAGTGATTTGATTCTGATGTGTGTGTGTGGGGGGGTGCTTGGGGAGGGTGGTTTTGAGTTTATCCTGTTTGGAGTTCTGTAACCCTTTTGAACCTGGAAATTTAGGTCTTTTGATCTATTGGGGAAGAATTGGCCATTATTCTTTCAAAAACTTTTTTTTTTTTTGGATTTCAGTAGAAACTACAAAACTTGGGGCCATTCAAAATAAATGCATTGTGGGGATCACTATAATATACAGGGCCTGTGATGATCAATACCACGGGGGCCCCCGGGGGGCTCAGTTGTTAAGCGTCTGACTCTTGATTTCAGCTCAGGTCGTGACCTCACAGTTTGTGGGATCGAGTCCCGAGATGGGCTCTGGGCTGACAGCTCGGAGCTTGCTTAGGATTCTCTCTCCCTTTCTCTCTGCCCCTCCCTCCCTCTCTCTCATAATAAATAAGTAAACTTAAAAAAAAGGTTTAAAAAACAATACTACCTTGTATACTTATAAAAACTTGCTAAGAGGGTGGACCTTATATCAGGTGCTCTTAGCACAAGAGGGGACAGAGGAGGCAGGGAACGCTTACGGGTGACGATGTCACTGATAGCGATAATGGCATCATGGGTGTATTCTCAGCTCCAAACGCCAATTATCTATAGTTTGTAACTTAAAATATAATCTTTTACAATTTATAGATTATACGACCATAATTCAGCGCATTAAGTTCTATAGCTTTTTCTGTGTCCATCGTACCTCAACAAAGTAGTTACATTTTTTTCCTGCATCAATCCCTTCCCCTTCAGGGATTTCAATGGTGAGAGTGTCAACAAGTCCCCAAGATGCCCAGTTTTTGGTTTTTTTCTCTCAGTTCTTCTAGAAAAGACAAGATCTGTTGATCTCATCTCCAAGTTTCCTGTTATCTTCATTGTTCTATTTGCCAATCCCCCGTGACATTTTTTATATCAATACCTTGTTTCCCTGTTCTAAAATTTCGATTGGATTCATTTTAAATTAGCGTTTCTTTCATAAGTATTTACATCCGCACAAAAGGCTGCAAAAATACGGAGTGTACCCAAAGACCCTTCCCCTGGTTTCCTCATGCTGGTGTCTTATGTGGCCAGGTACCGTGGCCCATCTCTCACAACAAAGTCACCATCTTTGGTATGTTCCTGGTAACTAAGCCTCAGACTTTATTCCACTTTCACCGGGTTTTACACCAACATCCATTTTCTGGCTCCAGGATTCAATCCAGGACACCATATCGCATTCAGTGGTTCTTTGTCACAGCTTTGTCGTTCTTTGCCAAAACTTCTGTTGTTTCCATTAGTTTTGAGACTGTTCAGTCCTACCTGATGAAGGCTAATTAGGACAGCTGCTGTTGCCTCTCTGTCCGATAATCCCAACATCTGGGTCACCTCAGGGACATCATCTCTTGATTGTCTTTTCCCTGGAGATTCGGTCAGATTTTCCTGGTTCTTGGTATGCTGAGTAATGCGGACTGTCATCCCGGACATTCCGTTTGTTTTTGTTACGTGGGAAGACTGGGTCCTGTTAAAAGATGCTTTGGAGGATGCTGATTTTCTCCCCTGCCCCTCCACCCCCATCCGCTTCTGTGTTAGCAGGCTGCGTTGTGTACCCAGCTAGGGTCGCAGCACGGCCTCCTTCTCGCCGCCTGAGGCCCTCCTTCCTCCGTCCCTTCTGTCTCCCGGCCCGGCGAGCTGTCCGCAGGCGCCGAGTGCACACCCGCTGGCTTGGAGGCCAGGGTGGGACTGCAGGGGGCGCCCCTCTTGTGGGAGCACTCACGGCACCCTGCCCCCCGCTGTGGGTCGGGCAGGGCACAGCGGAGAGTCCGGGAGCCCCCGGATGGCTCTCTGCGCGGCGCCCCGCCTTCCAGGGCTCTGTCCTGCAAACTCTCCAAACTCTCGGCCCTTCCCGCATCTCCGACCCTCTCCCTGCGGCCCAGGAGGACCACCCGGTTCGGAACGGGCTCCTCCGCCTGCTGGGGCGGCTGCACAGCCCCCCCGCACTCCATCCATCCTCCCGGAGAGAGCACACTGGTGCTGCCTGCTGTCCGAAACACCACTGCCTTCTACACGTCTGCTCTTCTTGTTCGGGGCAGGGGGGTAAATCCAGTGCCTCTACGCTATCATGGCTGGAAACGGGGGGCACAGCAGGCCCTAAGGGGATGTTAGGCACGGACCCTGCAGGACACCCCGGTCGCCCCCGTCACCAGGACGGTCCTCGGCCCCGCAGCCCCAGCCTCTCACGCACCCCTCCCCTCCCTGGGCTGAGGGCTGGGGGCATCCTCGGGCAGGAAGTCACCCAACCCACGTACTCCCCTTCTTTCAAGGCCTGACCCCTTCCACCGCTTACTGCTGGCCTCTCATCAGTGTCTGCCAACAGCCGTGTTTTCGATGCGTCAAGAGTTTACCCTCGCTGCCCATGGGCTTCTCCCTTACAACCTCCTGCGGGGTGGCCGTGAGCACCACGCTCCCCTTTCCCCGATGACGGGGCTGAAGCGCAGGACGACTCAGTCGCATGACCGGAGCAGGTGCAGGCAGAAGCACAGGTGTTTTCGCTTGCACCGTGGGAGGTGGGGACGTGGGGTCGCCCCCCGCAGAGGGTGGCTTTTGGCTTTCGGGTCAGACCCCTAGGAATTGAAGCCCCTCACATGTTTGCTCTCATGGGCCCTCCTTAGAGCCTCGGGACTTCATTCACGGCAGCTTGAATTTATCCCGGCTACAGCGGTGTGTGGAGGAAGGTCCTCCATTGGGTGTGTGTTCGGGGGCAGGCCCCTGCAGACAGAGGGTCTCTGAAAAGGAGCTGGATACACCCTGTCTCTTGTCAGCTCCAGCTCCAAACTCCTCAATGGCTCCCATTGCTCTCAGAGTGGAAACCACTCCCGCGGGCGTCCTGCACGCCTGGGTGCGCCCCAGCTCTGCACGTCACACCCACCTCAGCGCTCACCCCGACCTGCCCCTACACCCGTTTCTCCTTCCCAGCCACCTGGCCTCCGTTCTGTGCCTCTAGGTTGCCATGGCTGCTCCCACCCCAGGGCCTTTGCACACACAGTGGTTCCCCCGGTCTGAAATCATACTTCCAATGTTCTGCACCATTTAACACTCACTCCTCCTTACGATCTCAGTTCGGATCTCATTTCCCTGAGAAAGGCCTTCCCCGGCCGGCCCTCTCCCCAAGCCCTCTCCCTTGCTGTGTCCTCCCCTCTATTCAACTGCCGCCTCTGGGCTGTTTATTTATAGCACGTTTTCTTACCAGAGCCGGGAGGAAATGGGGCTGCGCTGTCTTGCATCCACAGGAGGAAGTGGCCCTTCCTTGGGGGCCCAGGAGGCTGACAGGACTCTGTTCACTGGGCTTTTCTGACCTGAGGCCCATTACCCGTGAGCCACATTTAACTGGTTCCAGTTTTTTCTTTTTGGTGGCTCGAAAAAAAAACAAAAAAACAAAAAAAAAAAGCTCTCCGCGCCCTGTCTGCACTCGGAACCTCCCGAAGACGCCGCCCAGGTCTCCAGCTGACGCGTGCGGGGTGTCTGAGCTTTGCTGGTTCGCCAGGGATCCCG
>NW_027532250.1:288551-289245 GCF_008692635.1 Crocuta crocuta
CCCGGCACGGACTGGGGCGGCACCCCACACCCGGGTCGGGGTAGGACCGCCCGCCGTGCACTGGGCACACGGCTTATGAAACGTGAGCTGCTCCCGGGTTGCGGGGAACGCCCTGGTGGTTGGTACAGGGAGGTGAGCCCTTGAGGTGGGCCTGCAGACCCTTCCCGCACCTGCCCGGCCCAGCCCCAAGCCCGTGGGTGCTGGGGGCGGGGTCTACACCCAGCCTCCCTTCCCCCTTTGAGGCCACTGGAAGCCACCTTGGCCAGAAGCTGGGTTCTCACAATAGGGTGAGCTTTCCAGGGGGTGCATACAGGTGGCACTTCATAGATGCTACTGGATGAGAAAGCAGTCAGTCACCACCCTGGACCCCGCATGCTCGCGGACACCCCTGAAATCCACGCGCCCTGCTGGAAGAAGGGGAGAGCAGGGCATTAAGAAGGGGTCTGGGGGTGCCTGGGGGGAATCGGTCGGTTAGGCGTCCGACTTCAGCTCAGGTCATGATCTCACCGTTCGTGGGTTCGAGCCCCGCGTCGGGCTCTGTGCTGACAGCTCAGAGCCTGGAGCTGCTTCGGCTTCTGTGTCTCCCTCTCTGACCCTCCCCTGCTCACGCTGTCTCTATCTCTCTCTCAAAAATAAATAAAACATTTTTTTTTAAAACAAAGAAGGGGTCTGTAGTTGTGACTGAGCCGTCGCC
>NW_027532250.1:289902-294100 GCF_008692635.1 Crocuta crocuta
TTCCCCCCCCCCCCCAGGGGAGGCAGCGGGTCTCCGCGCGGGAGTGTTCTCACTGTGCTCACGGTGGATGTGACCCAGGCGTCACAGCTTTCTAGTTTGGGGGGGTTTAGCTTTTGCTTTTGTCTTCCTGACTGAGGACTGCTCCCTAGACTCACCCCAGAAGCTCTCAGGACCCCAGTGGGGACCCAAGCAGAACCAGCCCCCCCGGGAAGTCCCTCAGGACCTGCTCTCCGCCTTCCCCACCTCCTGCCCTCACATCCCTGTCCCCTGCCCCAGATGGGAAGAGAGAGCGGGGCCTCGGGGCGCCCCCAGGGCCCCCCACCTGGCCAGCGTTCTCCGCGCGGAGCCCGGCTGGGGTACGGGGTGCAGGGCTGAGCAAACCCCCCATGACGACAGCGTCTCACGTGTGCGTGGGGCCTGGGACGTGGAGGCTCCTTTGAGGCAAGGACTCGAGCCGACTGGAAAACAACTCACTTACTGAATCCTGAACGGAGAGGAAGCCGAATACAGCGTGTGTTTTTGCTGAATTTCAAACCAAAGCAACCTTTTGTTAAAGAACAAACAAATAAACAAAAATGCTGAACATGAATTCACCAGGGAGCACAGTCTGAACAAGGCTTCTGGGCAGACAGTCACGCGGTGAATTCCGGCTCCACAGACACATCCTGGGGGAGGGGGCTGCCGGGGCTGATGTGCCCGTCAGGGGCTCCCTGAGAGTCGTAGGGGGCATGCCAGTGTGCCCCGGGGGCCAAGGCTGACCCTCCCAGGCCGACTGCAAACACGGGGCCCTCAGGAGGGGCCGCAGGGGGGGCCTGGGGAGGGACCCCCTGCACAGGCCGAGAAGACGGGGTGCACTGGAACGCGGGGCCATGCTTCGCCCGAGTGGCGGCTGCACTGCCTGCAGGGGGCGCTCTAGAAGTCTCCCCGGGGGTGCTGCCAGCCCGGCCGGAGGGAGGGGTAATTGATGTGGGGCCAGTGAGGTGGGGTGGGATTTTCTGAAATGACCGAACGGTCAGCATTCCCTGGACGGAAATGATTTCATTCAGTTTCAACCGCTTTTTCTGAATTAGGTCCACCGCCCCCATTTTGGGGGGCACGGAAATGGGAAGCAACGGCTGCAAACGTGTGTGGGTGTCCGGGGGTCAGGCAGGTTCTCATGACCCCGGCCGGACAGGAGGGGCAGTGCTGGACCAGCCGCCTCCAACCGGTGCCAAGGGGTGGCGGCCCCTCCCAGCCCCAGGCCCACGTGCACAAGGACGCGCTGTGGCCTGCGGTGCCTCCGGCTGGAGACCCGCTTCCGGAGCCCAGTGCAGACGCTGCGGGGTGTGAGCGCACCCTGGGAAATCCTCTGGCCGCGGCTTCCTGAGAGCCCCGTGTGCCCGAGGCCCTGTGGTTTATTGTCACACGAGGCACTCACGACCAAATCTGGGGCCAGGTCCTCCGATACAGAGCAGAGTGGGGTCTTGCCAAGCCCTGGAGAAGATGGCCGGTTCCCAGGAGGAAGCTGGGAATTCTCTCCACCAGGAGCCATTTCCTGCGTCTTATCCTTCATCCCTGCCTGCAAGGTGACATGCGCTGTGCTCCAGGCGGGGGGCGCGTCCCCACACCCGGCAGCCCCTCCCAGGCCCACCCCAGGGTGTCTCACAGGCCAGGTTCGCTCCTCTGCCCCCCCCCTGCCCCCCGCAGAGCAGGGCCACAGGCCTCACCCCTCCGGCAGGCTCTCAGTGTGGGCGGGGACGGGNTGGCCCGTGCGCTGGGTCAGCTGGATGCCGGGACAGCAAAGCTTTGCCAGGCTCCGTCTTCTTGTGCCGGTCGCCGGAGACCGCGACCCAGCGGCTCCGCCAGTGCCCACCTGCCCCCCACTGCTGGCCGCCCCCGACCCTGTTGCTGGGGTTCCGGTGCGGCCGGGGGAAGCAGCCGTCGCGCCCTAAAGCCCTTTGGCTCTCGGGAAAGCGAAGCTGTTGGCTCACCCCCAGGGTCCCCCTGACGCCGGGCATGCAGCTGGCCCCCAGCTGAGTCCCCTGCCCGGAGACCGCCTTTGTGCCTGCACAAGGGAGACTCAGTTCCTCCCCTGCTCCTTGACCCTGCATCCTGCAGCCCCCTGGTGGGGGGCGCGGACAGTGCCAGCTGCCCGGAGAAGGAGCTCGGCCACCTCGGTGACCCCTGCCTGCCCTGGGGCATCTCGGGGAAGCTGGAGAGGGCTGCCCAATTGCAAGGCCATTAAGCAGGCTAATGAACCGTGCAGGCTCCTGGCCCCTCTGGCCACCCACCGTGCCTCCCCTCCCCTCACAGAGCCCACCTACCACCTTGTGACTGCTATTTGTTAGTTAATGTGTCCGGGGAGGGCTTTCCCAGACGGGGCTGGGGCCTCAGAGCTGCTCCCGGCCTTTTCCGGGCCCGGCTGGGACTGTGCACACAGCAGGCAGTTAATAAATATTAGCTTGGGATTAAGCCCAGAAAGAGTCACCTTGATAGCCAGAGCTGGGAAGGGACTTGGGAGTCTGGGGACCCTGCGGCAGGGATGGGGTGGTCAGTGGGCCAGGGCACAGCCTGGTGACTTGTGTCCCACAAGCCACATTCTCCCCCTCCGTCCCCAGCCGAGGAAGTGTGGGCCGCTTCCTCTATGCCAGGTGGTGCTGGAGTCTATGCAGCCCACTGGGATAGAGCATAGGAGGGGACAAAGGTCCTGCCTTTCCCAGGGAGGGGAGCCTCCTGACACCCTGCCCTTCAGCACCTAAGGTCGTGCCCAGGGGGTCTTCACTGCTGAGACACACCTGACTCAGTCCGGTGCTCGGCTCGCCTGGTGATGTGCTGGGGCGGGGCCAGCCCTCCCTGCAGACCACAGGACCTTGGGAGAACCCCAGTAAGCCGCAGGGGCCTCCCGTGGGGAGTCCACACCGTGAAACCTCAGAAAACCACAGCAGCCTGGGCTGTGCAGGCACTGACCGAGGGCTCTGGCACACCCGTCCTCACACACCCCGGGGCTCTCAGCAGCAAAAGCGAGCTGCCAAGCCGGATGCCAGGTTTTGAGAAGGGGGGAGGGCGGGGAGGATCACAGCCTCGGGCAGGCCTCGGGGCGGGTTTTGCAGCCAGGGTGAGAGAAAGAGGAGGCAGAGGCGAGGTGTGATGCGATTCAGCCATGTTTACTTCAACCTCCAGGGAATCCCAGCGGCCCAGAGACTCCTCTCGCTCCATAAAAGTGGGTCCCTAAAACAAGTCACTTCCATCCTTTGAAAGGGGTGGGCTGCCCGGAGGCGGAGTGGCTGCCCCGGCCGGGGCACGGCCTGGGCTCTGCATGATGCGGATGCCGTGTGCGGGGCCTGGGGCCGAGGATAAGGCCACGGGCACCCACTGCGAGCGCGGAGCAGGGGAGGAGGCCATCCGTGCAACGTGGAGCCTCAAGGTCGTGTGGAGGCCCCCGCGGGGAGCAGCGTGTGAAGCCGGCAGGGAGCCGGGCACGTGACTCCACCAGCCGCGAGCCCCGGTGCTCGGTGCTCCCTCCCCTCCTCCAGACCCTGAGCTGTCTTAAGGAAGGAGCTGTTTCTATCACTGTGACAACTAAAAATAAAAACAAACCAAAGGCTATCTTAAGGTATAATCTTCCAATTGCTTAAAATTAATCAGTGCAAAGTGAGGTAAAGAGCCTTGTGTCGCGAAGGGGCCGGGAGCCGCCCCTCACACCAGCCTGCGTCTCTTGGAGTCCCTCTCGGCGTCCGCCTCCTGGGCATCCGCGTCACAGCCAAGTGGCGACACCAGGTTCAGCAGAGGGTCCTCGGAGGCCCGGCCGAAGAGCGCCAGCAGGAGCGCCACGCCGAAGCCTGTGGCGCGCTCGCCCTGTGGGCACAGGGCAGACTGAGCCCCTCTGCCAGCCTGGGCTCGGCCCGCTCGGCAAGCCCCTCTGCCCACCTGTGCGGGAAGGGACTCCCGGGTCAGCGTGAGGGCGTCCGGCCCCCACCTGCCCTGTGGCCCCCTCCTGCCATCCGGCCACTCAAGAGCTGAGTTAGGAGGTGGGATGGCTCTTTGCCCTCTGGCCCCGACTCNGGCCCCTCTCTTTCCAGGGATGTAGAGACCAGAGGTTGGGGGCACCGCTGGCCGAGGTCAGGCCACAGGCGGTATGAGTCTCAGCACAGAAATGTGTCTGGTGAGCTCGGCCTGGAGCCAGAGAGGGCTTCTGGGTGCACAGCGGGCCAGGCCCGCC
>NW_027532250.1:294129-298674 GCF_008692635.1 Crocuta crocuta
ACTCACGGCGTGCACAGGTGCGGCGATGTCCAGGTGGACCCACACCCCAGGCCAGTCAAAGCCAATGTGAGAAGCGATGAAAAGGCCGGCACAGGAGCTGGGGCTGTTGTCCCGGTCCTGGGGGACAGAAGGATAAACGGTGACCTTTCTGCTGCCAGCGGTGGGGGCGTGGAGAGGGGCTCCACCCAAGCGAGTTCAGGGTCCACTCGGACCCGCTGAGGATGCCCCCATGTCCTCTGGACCACATCATCCTCAGCCACCGCCTCCCCCTGCATCTGCAAGAAGGGGCTTGGGGGGGCAGGTGCCCAGCGTGGGGAGCCCGCAGACAGGGACCCCGAGGGCTTCGCACGTGGGTTAAGCGTTCTGCCTTCACCCCGGGGAGGCTGTGGAGTCAGCAAAAGAGGTGATGAGGGCCAACGGAGGCAGGTCCCACAGTGGTGAGGAAACCCCATCCACGTTCTGGATGGTTCCATCCTGAGCACAGATGTGGGGCCCAGCTGGGGGGGCCCCTTGTCCACACTGCTGCTAGTTGTCGGGGTCACTTGGGACTCTGTCCACCCCGCCGCACCCGGCGCTGGGTGGGGAGGCCCCAGCAAACCTACCGCCACCGAGTTCTTCATGTCGGCCACGGCGGAGGTGAACTCGCTGAAGTGCAGCTCGGGGCAGTAGACAAGCGGGTGCACCAGGTCCCCGCACCGCGTCCCAGCCTTCACGCAGGCCGCCTCCCACTCGGCGCTGTTGGTGAGCACCGCAGCGTGGTACTTGCCCGTGGCAATGCCCTGGGAGGGGGGCGGGGTGCAGGGAGGGGCGGAGCGAGAGAGGCAGGGAGAAGCAAAGAGGAAAGAAACGGGAGCTCACGTGAGCCACCAGGGAGGACGGGTTCCCAAGCTGTCCTGACGCTGGGACCCAGCCCAGGGGCTCCGCCACCTGCAGCCCACGGGGCGCCAGGGACAAGCCCCCCGCGGCTCCCCCAGGACCAGGGACAAGGCACCAGGACTGGGGGCGGCCCACCTGCGCTCCGGTCAGCGTGGCCATGTCCAGGATGATGTCCGCACCCAGGTCCTTGCAGGCATAGGACACCCCGTCCGCCAGCACCAGCCTGCCCTCGGCGTCGGTGTTGTTGATTTCCACAGTCCTGGGATGTAGCGGAGAGCCCTGCTCAGGGACGGTGCTCCCCGGGGCACTGGGACTGGTCCCCTCGGAACTGGGGACACCCCATGAGAGCCCTCTTTCCACTCCGGAAGGCAGGGCCGCTCCCACCCCTACAGCAATGTAGCGCCAGGGTCAGAAGCGGGGGCCACAGGTCATTCCCACCCCCACCCCACCCAGCCCCCTGTGACTTGGTTTCTTCATCTGTAAGATGGGAAAACAGGGTTGTCTGGGTGGCCTAATGTGCACTGGGCCAGCCCCGGGCCCCTCTGGGGGTCACCCCGCACACAGGCACATGGCCGGTGAGCGGACTCTCCTGCTGTGAATCTGGACCACCTGCCCCTCCAGCTGCTGCCCACTGGCTTTTCAGTGTGTCCTTTCGCAGCCGGGAAGGAGCAGTTCGAGGAGGAAATGCAGGGAGGGCCCCCAAGTAGGGAGTCTACGGGGGTCAGGGCTTTAGAGACACAAAGAACTTTAAGCCTAAGGTTGGGCAGGGTTCATCCCGCTAAGGCAGAGGAGACCCTGAGCCAGGCACCCTGAGGCAGCCCCTCACCCCATCCGGGGAGGTGACCCACCACCCGCTCCTGGGCCCCTGGAGCCAGCAGCCTGCTGCCCGGGGGCTCCTGGGACAGGACGTGCCTCAGGCTGGAGTGCGCAGGGTGAGATCGGCCCCAGGCCAGCTGCGGTTCAGGACTGACCAGCTTGGCTCTGGGAAGGACAGCCTCTCCCCACCCACCCACTACTAGGTCCAGCAGAGCCCACAGGCCCAGAGGGCAGCCAGGGGGCGAGGGAGCCAGCCTTACTTTCCTGAGTACAGCAGGTGGATATCGTCTGGCCTCGTAGCGTTGGGGCCCACCGAGTTCTCGGCCAAGCAGAACACAGCGTGCAGGTTGTCTTTGAAACCCTGCAGGAAACACAGGCAGAGGCCCCAGGTACCGGCCGGCAGCGCGTGGAGCAGACAGAACCGGCCAGTTTTCTGACCCCCGTGGACGGCACACAGACAGCGCGCCGGGGAGCGAGAGCACTGCCGCCCATCACTCCCCGGCCTCCCCATCTGGGGGAGTCTCACCTCCTCCTCCTCCGTCTGAGCCCACGCGCTGCGGGGAATGAGCCCGGGGGGGCGGCTGCTGGCTTTCCTCCTGGCTCTCCCACCTACCCGGCTCAGCCCCTGCCTCCCGCCCACAAAACACGGGCAGTGATCAACGTCTCCCACCGTACAAACCGTCTGAGCCCGCATCGGCGTACGAAAGCAAGCTACACGCATACACACGCGTGGGGGTTTGGGGGGAGCCTGCCTCACACAAGTTTAGGTGTGAAGTTGGTTTTCTGATGCCAAAACTGACGTGTGGACACAGAGAAACATGCACAGAACAGGCTGAGGCAGTTTCCGTCTTACACGGGCCCGGCACCTGCCCCAGAAAACCCCAAGCAGGCGTTGCCCTGGGCGGGGGGGATGGGCAGGGGGAATCGAGGGGAGCTGAGGTCCCTCACCCCACGTCTGTCCCGGATGCAAGCTCTTAACCAAGATGTGTCTCCTCCGGACACAGGGTGCACTAGGCCCCCGGCCCTCTCCAGGGCCCCCCAGGCCTCCCTCAGCCCCTCCAGGGCTCTTCCAGGACCCCTGGCCCCTCCGGGGCTCTTACAAACAGCTGACAGATACGGAACCTTTCTCAGGAACAGGCAACGAGCCACAGGTGCAGAGCCAGCAGCATGGGCAGGAGCCACAGCGCGGGGCTGGCACAGCTTGGGAGCCTGAACCCAACACTCAGTGCCCGGGGGAGCACCCCACTCGCGTCCCGGGGCCGATACCATCGGGCAGCCCATTGGCTCAGAGACCGCGAAGCGGCTGGGACCACGCTCACGCCTGGCTGTGCGAGCACAAGGGTTAATGGCCCCCAGACCCCCAGTCCCCTCCATCAGAGCTCCCTCGCTAAGACCCCCAACGGCTGATGTCCCTGTCACTGTGCCCCCGCCTCCAGCTGTCTTCATCCCCGTGGGAGTGAGTGGCTGGGATCAAATCAAATGTGACAATGAGTGGCCTCGAGACAACGGGGTGACCCCTGGGGCGCCGAAGCCACAGAAGTGGACCCCACCACAGAAGGAGGGGAGCCCTGAGGCCTTCCTGGAGGAAGCCAGGTCGGGTCTGGGCCCAGAGAGGAGTCTGCAGAACAGGACAGCGGGGCGGAGAGACCACGGCCCCCAACTTGACCCTGTGGGATGCCCTCCCACCCCCTAATTTTGGATCCAGAAGGTCTGGGGTGCTGCTGCTTCTGGTGTGGGGTCCCCTTGGGGAAGGCCAGCTTAGAGGGCACTGCAGGTCCTCGGGCTGCAGGGCACTGGGCAGCGGGGGTGACACACGGGTCTCGGAGGACCCCAGGGGGAGGCAGGCAGCCGAGGGTTGAGGTAAGTGAGGCCTGGAGGCTCACCACCGCCCCAGAACCCGATGCCACTGGCCCTGGCAAGCCCTCGCATCGGCAGGCACGTCCTCCCCTTTTTAAAAATGGCAGAACTTCTCATTTTGAAATAATTTCCAACTTGCAGAAAATTTTACAAAAATGGTACAAGCAATTCCTGGACACCCCTGACGGCGTCACCCCCACCCCCCAGTGCAAACAGCACGACCGTGTCGCCAACATGGTGGTGGGATGCAGCCCGGGCTCACCCGCCTGGCTGTCACCTGAGTCCCCTCGCGCTGGGGCTGCTGGGGCCTGGCCCCCGAGTCTGGTGGCCTCACACGTCCCCCTCCCTGAGCTCCGGGCCCGCGTTGGCAGGACGCCCAGAGGCGTGCTGTGTTCTCCCAGT
This sequence comes from Crocuta crocuta, assembly GCF_008692635.1. Classification (NCBI taxonomy): domain Eukaryota; kingdom Metazoa; phylum Chordata; class Mammalia; order Carnivora; family Hyaenidae; genus Crocuta; species Crocuta crocuta. Next base: position 298,081 of record NW_027532250.1, read on the forward strand.
GCTGTCTGAGGTGCATCATGCGCTGTGCACCCCCCGCCCCCCTGACGTCGCAGGGACACAGCGTCCCCCCAGCTCACTCTCGGACGTGCCAGCCGTCCTGTTCCCACCGCGTTTCCACACACTGGCTCCAGCGGCTGTCGCTCGCTCGCGGGCACCTGAGGCGACAGCTACAGTGCTGACTGCCCGACACTGACTTGCTATCTCCGTCAGGCCCTGGCAGTGGGGGGGGGGGGTGTTCTCAGGACACAGGGCTCCCCTCCCCGGGTTATTTGCTCATTCAGCACTCTGTTCCCACTCACAGACGTGCAGATTCTTAGTTTCCCCGGTGGGTCCTAAGCCAGCATCACCGTGATTTATTTCATGGCTCACGTCAAGGCCCACAAAGCTGGGATTAAGGGTGGAGCCTCAAGGCTGTGGCCTTTGGGGGTGCAGGGGCCCTCAGCACCCCGCTGTAGCACCCCTGGACGCGGACGGGTCAGATGGTCCAGAGACCGCTCATGGCCGCCAGGTGAGGAATCAGTGCCAACTGCCAAGTGGGTCCCAGTGAGCAGGAAGCTGGACCCCGGACAGTCCACCTGCTGGGGCGGGCGCTTC
>NW_027532250.1:298881-330164 GCF_008692635.1 Crocuta crocuta
CGGAGCAGCAACCGCCATGAAGGGCAACGGGGCCCGAGCGCGGCCGCCTGAGCCCTCCAGGTGCCTCTCACGGGCCGCCGACACGCCACGGCTGTGCCCCCCTGCGAGGGCCCCCCGGCGGGCACCCTGCAGCTGGGGCCTGCCCCCTCGCGTCCTCACGAGCTCAGCTACCAAGCCAGCACAGGGCCCGGCTCCTTCCGGCACGTCCCGCTCAGGCCTCCGGCCTGGCTATTGCTCACAGAAGACCGGCGGGCGCCAGCGCGGGGCAGACGCGGGAGCCGGCCTGGCTGGTGGCTGTGCCAGCCCCCTCCGCCCTGTTAGAAGCCCCCAGGCAGAGTCGGGCACCCTCCCTCACGCCCACCCACAGACAGGGCCTTCCTTCCTCCTGGGACGTCTATTGTCTCGGGCAACAGGCTGGACCCCTGACCAGCCGGAGTCAGAAACTATCTGCGTAGACCTTGCTTTTGTTTTTTGTTTTCACTTGGAGGAGAAAGAAGGTCTGGTATGTGGTGAGGTGAAGGCCGGGCCCCTAGGAAGCAGGAAGGTGTCACGCCGTGTGGCTCATGCCATGTGGCTTCTTCACTGAACACAAACTCACTGGGGGCCTGACAGAAGCCACACCCCGAGTGGTGGGGGGATGGACACGCTCAGGAAAAGGCAATGTATCCGGGCAGACGTGCCCCTGTCAGAGGTGAGACTCTATGAAGAGGTGACGCTCAGGACAGGTGACGCTCAGAGGGGCCCCAGCGCAGGCAGGAAGCCCTGGAAGTCCACGCAGAGCAGGGAGAGAGGTGCTGAGCTGGGGGGGCGCAGGGGCGTGGGGGTGGGGGAGGAAAGAGAGCCCACACCCAGGGAGCCCCCCTCCCAGAGGGCTACAGATGGGGGGCCACACTCACCTGCTTGATGGCAGCTCTGAAGGCCCCCAGCACGGCCGCGGCGCCCCCGCAGTCCCTCTTCATCCCCGGCATGGTGGTCTGGAGGGGCACAGAAGGGCGGGGGTGGCAGTGAGCAGGCGTGGTCGCAGGGCCTGCATTCAGCAGGGCCCCGCCCCTGCCTGGCACACCAGGGCCCCAGAGCAGCCCAGAAACGCCCAGGGGTCACGCGACCGTTCCCCACAAGCAATGGGACATAATGGCCGAAGGTGACGGGATCCTTTTGCCGGAGCAGAGCTTTGGGGGTTACCTGATGAACCAGAGGCGGGAGGGCGGGGAGCTGGGGAGCTGCCCCAGACTGGCTCCTCCGACCCGGGCTCCCAACCCCAGGCTGCCGAGTTCCCCTGGGGTCTGCCTGCAACAGCTCTCTCTGCCCACGTCTCTGCCCAAGTTTTGAGGAGGAAACTGAGGTCTGGGGCGTCTGAATCTTGAGGTGTCCGGGCAGGGCTGCCGGGCTCTGGCACAGGCTTCCCCGAAGCTCTCCCTGCTCCTCGACATCAACGTCTCAAACAATCCGCTCAGGTTAATGCGAACTCTTCCCCAAGGTCACTGTCACCAGTCCCCAACCCCACCGCCCGCTCCGTCCGTGTCTAACAGGGGCCGGGCCGGGCGCGGGCCCCTCATGCTGCCGAAGTGACTGTGAGTAACTGTGCTTTTCCTACAAACCGGGCGAGAATGGTTACACATTTTTACATTCGAGAGACTCCCAGCTCTAATTGACAAGTTCATACTTTAAATTAACAACAGGGCATCAGATGTAGGATTTGGGTCTGAAATGCACAGAGTGATTTTTCTGAACCCTTATCGGATTACACAAGCCTCGGGTTTTAATGGAAAGTATTTTTAGACATAAACTGAGCTGCTTTTACAATTAAGCTGAGTGACGACGACCGGGCGAGCACTATCGACAATAAGGTGTCTCTTTGACCTGATCAGCAAGAAAGCACAGGATTGTTTAAATGGAAAAACAGGGGCCTCAGATCTGAAATCGAACCACTTGCAAAACGGCCGGCACAGAATAGCTGGAGATGGTCGCTGAAATTGCGTCTCCCCGTCACCGGGGCGGCCTCCCGATCACAGACAAGGAGCACCACACGGCAAATGTAACTCAACTGACTACGTGAGCTTTGCAGACGGCCCCCCACGATGCTGTTCCTAGTTTAACAAAAGAGACGCTTTCCAGAGTAGCAGGAAGATGTCACCACCTGGGACATTCACGGGGCTGTCACGTCCGCCCTCCACGGAGTCGGAGTCATAGTGGGGCCACTCCCTTGACTCCTTGCTGACGCAGATACGTGACTAATGTTTCAAAGTCTCTGCCGCCGCCGAGTACAACTGTTTTCGATGTTCTGCGTGATGGAACGGAAGGTGTGTGCGGAGCCGTTCTGTTCTCACCAGACGGTCAGGGCGGTCAGGGCGGCGGCCGGGGGCCCAGTTCTCTGCTCAGCTAGAGAACTCTGCTCCTGAACAGCGTTCTTACCTCAAGGAACAGCTGACTCCTGCGGGTTATTCGGACTTAGGTGTTTGGCATATGTTTCCTTAAAAAAGAACAAAGTGGAACTCTCACTTCCGGGAGACGAACCGACAGCAATGGGCGCCGGGGTAAAACCTGAGCTTTCAAGCAAAAATCATGATTTTGAAAAACTTGTATCTGCCTCTGCGGCAGCTTCCTCGTGGAGATTTTAAGGTGCGCCTGGGTGGCTCAGGAGGTTAAGCATCCGACTTCGGCTCAGGTCATGATCTCACGGTTCGTGGGTTCGAGCCCCGCATCAGGCTCTCTGCTGACAGCTAGCTCAGAGTCTGGAGCCTGCTTCGGATTCTGTGTCTCCCTCTCTCTCTGACCCTCCCCTGCTCACACTGTCTCTCTCTCTCTCTCTCTCAGAAATAAATAAAACATTAAAAAATTTAAAAATGAGATGGATGGTGGGACGGAGCATGACTTTTAAAAATGTTATAAGCTGGGGCACCTGGGTGGTTCAGTTGAATGTGTGACTCTTGGTTTTGGCTCAGGTCACAGTCTCATAGTTTGTGGGTTCGAGCCCCATGCTGGTTCTGTGCTGACAGTGTGGAGCCTGCTTGGGATTCTCTCGCTCCATCTCTCTGTACCCCTCCCCTGCTCACTCTCTATCTCAAAATAAATAAACATTTTGTTAAAATTTTTTAGAAATACAATGACACAGATGGTGGGACCAAGTGTGACTTTAAAAATATTATGTGTTGTGGGGCACCTGGGTGGCTCAGTCGGTTAAGTGTCTGACTTCGGCTCAGGTCGTGATCTCACAGTTCATGGGTTCGAGCCCCGCGTCAGGCTCTGTGCTAACAGCTAGCTCAGAGCCTGGAGCCTGTTTCAGATTCTGTGTCTACCTTTCTCTCTGACCCTTCCCTGTTCATGCTTTCAATCTCTCTCTCTCAGAAAAAAAAAAATATGTTTTGTGTCGAAATTTGGAGGTTCTGCATAACTCCGCGGGCAGTGTCTTCTGAGTGGCCCATGCATGACACCACAAGATCATGCCGAGTCCATGACAGACCGTAGATGTTAACGTAACGGAGTGCAAAGAGCCACTGCTGTGGTTTCTGATCCCGCACGACCACTACGCTTGCAGACACTCCCACTTGACGAGTTTTGGTGTAATAATAGCAAAGACGAATGATCTTGGTTGTTTGTAAAGGGCACTAAAATATTTCTCCCTTTTCCAACTACAAAATGAGCGAGTCCAGATTTTCTTTTTCTTTTTCTATTTCAACTAAAGCGACAGATCACAACAGACTAAATGCAGAGACAGCAACGAGATCCTGGCTGTCTTCTATTAAGGAAGACACGAACGAGGCTGGCAAAACGTAAAACAATGCCACTCTTCTCAATGATTTCTCTTTGCGTCCCGGGAAATAGTTATTTTCATAAAATATTTACATTTACACGTGATGGATTTATACTGTTATTTTAGAATAAATTATTATCTTTCCCCAGTTTGAATTTCCACTAGGGTAAATATCAACAGACATCAGTCTTATAAAAAAAGAATCTTCTTGGGATTGACCCTTTTTGAGAGAGGGAGGGGTTCTGAGACTCACACATTTGAGACCTAAATTCACACTGATCCTGATTTACCTTTGAAGTCTTTGGAGACAGAGGGCTGGCCCGTCCCGCAGGACTGGACCGGGGCCGCCAGCAATATGCCTCATCCTCCAGCAGCCCCTGCTTCTCACTTGCCCTCCAACAAACCGGCATCCCGAATAAGCATCTGATCCCAGGAGAAACGAGCTTGCAATTCCCCCTGCTGGCAGTCAGCTGCCTCCAGGGCCAGAGCCAGTGTCACGGGGGAGAGACGGTGGTGGCCAGCACCAGGTGCGGCCCAGGGCTCCACTGTCTTTGGAGCCTGAAAATAACAATTAACAGGCTAAAAGTTGGTTTGCCTGCCGCCATCAGTGGTAAAATATTTCTCCTGAAAAATCCGTGGCTTGAAGTGAGTTCTAATCATATAAATAAAAGGTTTCAACCCACCCACTGTAATTACGTATCCTTTTAGAAACCTCATTCTACATGGACGCTGTTAACTGCCAGGTGCATGGCTGGCTGGGCCAGCACCGGCTCCACGCCGTGCCTTCCGTCAGAAATGGGGGCACCCACAGCGCCTCCAACCACGGGCTCCGAGCAAACCCCAGGGCGCGGGGAGCCTGGGGCTCTCGGCTTCTCTCCGTCTAAGGGAACTGTTGGACTTGCTTAAGACGCTTTTTCTCCCCAGATCTTTGAAGGCCCCTAAAATTAACCTCGAAGGACTGAAGACACAGACAGTATCACAATTTCTGGAGTTTCTTGGAAAACAAGATTCTCTGCCAAGTCTCTGCCAAGTGACGCTTACATGAAAGACTTTTCCTGGGTATCTGTGTATTGGCCGCTTCATGCAATAGAAACTCTTCACGATTAAAATTGTGTTTCTGGACCAGTTTGGACCGACCCCGAGTGAAGACGGACTCACAAACCTGGCACCTCTGTCCATGCAGTGGACGTAAAGATGTGGAAAAGATCAATTTGGGTAAAATCATGGACAAATGTGCAGAAGCAAAGGCCTGAAAACAGACACCGTAATGCTAACATCTGCTACCACGATAGGCCGCAAAGGAGGCATACTTGTTTCCTATCCAAAACGTCCCATTAATGTTATTTAAAAGTGTTGATACATTACTATCTTTTCTATGCATACTATAATATTCATCAATTTATTTATTTTAAAGGTTTATTTTTAAGTAATCTCCACACCCTACGTGGGGCTCAAACTCACAACTCCGAGATCAAGAGCCACACACCCCACCCACTGAGCCAGCCAGGAACCCCTGTAACATTTACTTCAATTTTTCACTGGCATGATAATACGAATGGAAGGTGTTTGCTTTTTTAAACCTTTATTATTGGATCATTTCCCAATTAGTCCTGAAAATAATGTTGTTTACAGGAGGAAGGATGCTACAAAAGAACAAACAAGAAAACACAGGGGCGCCCGGCTGGCTCGGCCGGTTAGGGATCTGACTTCGGCTCAGGTCATGATCTCACGGCTTGTGAGTTCGAGCCCCGAGTCGGGCAGAGCCTGGAGCCTGCTTCAGATTCTGTGTTTCCCTCTCTTTCTCTCTCTGTCCCTCTTCTGCTCACGCTGTTTCCCTCTGTCTCTCAAAAATAAATGTTAAAAAAGAAAAAAAAAAAAAGGCCATGCACTCTGGCTACCAAATGCACTAGACAGACTAGCAGTCAGTGCAAAAGGCAGCACAGCCTCTACCCCAAATAGCGACCAGCACTGGGGTTCGGGTCGGGCAGCGCCGGAGCTGCGGCCCGCGCTGCCAGGGGGACAGGGCCCGTGCCGCCAGTCCGCCGAGTTTACCGAGGGTCAGCCAGCCAGCCTTCTGTGAGAACCTGCCTGTTTTGTAAATGCCGGGAACTCACTCAGATTACAGAGCGACGCCGGGCCAACAGCACACATCTGCGAGCCCCACTGGCCGCCAGCTCTCCGCGTCTGCTCTGCGTGAGCTGGGCCCGTCCTGTCTCTTCTACGGCCCCGTCTCTGGCAAGGCTGGCTCTCCTTTCCCAGGTCTCCGGAGGCACCGATTTCACATGCCTGCTCCTTCCCAGGCCTTCTGGGTCTTGGCGCCGGAGAGCCCGGCGCAGGCCGGGTGCCCAGTAGTTGCTCAGTGCGAGTGTGTGACGTGAGCAGATGAAGACGTGGCCCTCCTCCTCCTCCTGGTGCCACCTCAGCTCTCGGGGCACGGCAGGCCCGGGCGCGCTGGGTGTGGAGGGGGGAGACGCAGCCCCCGGACACGGCCCCTCCTGAAGGCCGCTCGCAGGCCAGACTTGCGAGACCCGGCCTCGCCGGGACACCTGCCGGCTGCCTGCCTGTGGCTCCGATCCCCTCCGGCCTTCTCCGGGGGCCTGTTCCCCGCGCGGGCTCGTGCGGACCCCCACGAGGTTCTGTCTGTGGAAACCCTGGATGGTCACGGGGACGGTGGGCGCCATTCCACACCCTTCTCTTCAGACGCACCGAGTCCGTAAACATGGCCTCCTCGGGTTAGTTTTCCAGCCTTTTGATCGTTTCTGTGGCTCCTTCTGGATCCCAGTTTTGTTTGCAGTGTGGACACGAAACCGTCTCCCCCTCAGGAGAGGAATCAGCCCCACTGATTCGGCCCGAGCCCGGCTCCCCGGAGGCACGCCCCAATGCCAAGGTCCCCGAAACCTCTCAGCGCTGAGGAGCCCGCCTCCAACCTCACCCCGGGGGCCCTGCCCGAGCGCCGCCCCCAGCACCTCACCTTCCCTTTGATGCTGAGGCCCCCGGTGTCATAGACGATCCCTTTGCCCACCCACGCGATGGTCTGGGTGGCTCCTTCTGGGGTGTGGCTGAGGACGGCCAGCGCGGGGGGGTGCAGGGCGGCTTTGCCAACACCATAGATTCCTACAGAAAGCACGGGGTGGGGGTCAGTTGGGCTCAGGCTGGACCGAGCAGAGACCTCCCAGCAGCCCCCCAGTAACACCAGCTCTCCCCGCCCCCCACCCCCGGAAATATCCACGGGCGTGTGGGTGTTTCTCCTGGAGCGTGTGCTGTCCTCGAGGGAGGAACCTGCCCCCTCTCCTGCCCCTGGCCAGCGTGGCAGCGGGCAATGCAAATTAGTTCCAAAGCGCTGGGGCTGCGAATGAATTCTATGTGAAGTATCGTTAAGAAAAAAAATCCACTGAGGAGAAAAAGAAAAACAAAACAAAAACCTGTATCATTCCCAGAAAGAAATGAACACCACTGCAGAATGAAATGATTTTTGGATACTGCTTCAAGGCCACTCCGGCCCACGCTCATTCCCCCACCCCGAAGCTTCCACCCTTTCCAAGCTCGCTCCCACTGCTGCCTCACTGCTGCCGTGCCGTTTCCCTTCTTCTCAAGAAAGCCTGTTGTGGGCAGAAGCTATGCCCGAAAGTCCCCCAGTAACCGGACCGAACAATCGTAAAGATCAGGACGAGCACTGATAATGGCGGTCTGACAAACTCCTACACATCCTGCATGGCCCACTGCAGATGTCCTCTCCTCTGTGAAGAGTTCTCTGACAGGAGCAGCCCCTCCCTCCACTTGTGGATGGGTTTACGTGTCCTGAGGTAGGCACTCCTGTGACCCCCGCCTCCGGGCATTCTTGAGCACGTGGAGCCCCTCTCCCTATATGTGGATGGAACCTCAGGCCACCCTGCTTCTGGCTACAGCAGCAGTGATGAGATCCCACTTCCAAGATTGGGTTACGAAAAAAGACCTTGGCTCTCCCTCGCCCGCTCACTCTTCCTCGCCCAGAAATCACACTTTGAGGGAAGCAGCTGCTGCCTGTGAGTTCTGCTCAAGGAAAGGCCCTCGTGACAAGGGACAGCCAAGGCCGGGTGACAGAGAGCACATCACCGGCCCCGGTTGAGCCTTCAGATGACGGCCGACCCAGTCAACATGCTGGGTCTCCATGCGGGACAGACCCTGAGCCCAGCACCCAGCTAAGCCATGCCCAATCCCCACCCATAGGAGCGTGTGGCACTTCCTTCTGGAATCATTTGTTTGGCAGCCACAGGTCAAGAGTACAGTGCCCCTCCCCCAGCCAGACCAAGAGCACCTTGTCCTAGTGCATGGGGGGCGGGAGGATGTGCCCGGCCACCAGGAAAGGCCCTCTGAGAAGGCAACTTCCGCGCAAGACGTGCAGGGTGTGGTGGCCCTGCTGTGCCAGTGTCTCGGGGAAGTACTCCAGAGAAAGCGGGCTGGCCGTGAAGACGAGGCCCTGACGCAGACGTGGGCTTGTGCCCTCGAGGAGCCGAAAGGCCCTGCTGAGCTGGCCCAGGGAGCCAGGACGGTAGCCCTCGTGGACGGGAGAGCGGGCCGTGGAAGGACCTGGACACCGTGGCTTCCAGAATCCAGACCAGAACCTCAATCAGTGCCTCATTCTTCCCCCACAGACGGTCTACTTCCCAGGGTCCAGCCTGGGTGTTGGATGCAGGCTGGCCTCCTTCGGGGGAAGCTCAAGGCAACGCAGCGTGTGACCCACCTCCACCCTCGCACCCCAGCACCCAGGACCGGCCTGAGGCCGCGGCCGGCGAGGCCCCGCCCCACCCACCTCCAAATCCTCTTGTCTTCAGCTCCTCGTCCCGGATGATGGTCGGGGTGATCCCCAGCTCTTTTCCAACCTTCTTAATCTCCTGGACACGGTCATGGAAAAGCGACACAAAGACACGTGAAGGTGGCCTCCATCAAGGCGAGGCCGCGGCTCTGGGCCAGGGATGAGCAGACGCCCGCGCGACGGAGGGGGGCCAGGGCCCCAGCTCTCTCCGCTCTGGGCGCGATTAAACCCAGGACAGAAGGCTCGCCCTCCAAACTGCAATTTCCTGCAGTTCATGGCTGCAGGCCTGCAGAGAGGCCTTGGGGAGGAGGCTCTGTCCGCCCTCCGCCCTCAGCCGAGGCCTGGTGGCCCCTCGCAGCTGGGGGGACAGCAGGACCCCGTCCACGGCAGCCCCCCACTTCCCCGGGCAAGGCGCACAGACTGTGGACACTGCCCCCTCCGGCCCCGGGTCTCCTCCGGCCTCCTCGGGGCCTGCTAACGCCTCTCCCGCCCTGGTCCCAGCCCGGCGCCACGGACTCCCCGGGGCCACGAACCTCGAGGAACGTGTCTGTGTTCATCTCGTTGCACGGAGTGTCCACAATACGAGCAGCCAGCCGCACGCCTTCCGTGGCGCTTGTCAAGCACTGGGCAAGAAAACCAGAGGCCCTCACTGGGGACCCGGGACCAGGCCGGAAGGGCTGTCCCGCCCTCTCTGTTCCCGTAGGGACCACAGGCACCCCGGCAGCCCCTAGGGGAGGTTTCGGGGCGGCTGACGTCATCGAGGGGTGGGGCGGGGAGGAAAGGGTCACGCTGCCTGCGCTTGCTCCCCAGTGCCTGTGACCGCCAGGCGCCCTGCACAAAGTTCAGCGCAGCCCTGACCTCGTCTGCAACCCGGATCGTCCAGTAATCCCTCAGCCTTTGCTTCAAGCCTTTGCTTCTGACTGAACGTCTGCGTCGCCCCCAAACTTGTATTATGAAGCCCTAACCCCCCAGTGTGATGGAATGAGGAGGCCTGTGAGAGGGCATCAGGTTTATACGAGGTCAGGAGAGTGGGGCCCATGCCAGACCCCGCTTTGACCTCGGACATCAGGCCCCCACAACTGTGAGAAATACACGCCTGTGAAGACCCCGTCTGTGGTCTTCTGCTGTGGCCTGAGCTGACCAATACACCCTCCCTTCTCCTCTGGTCAAGACCCTAGCCATCCTCTGGGTGCTTTTTAAAGGCCGTATCCTCCAGAAGCTTCTCTGGACCCTCCCAGCAGAGTAAAAGTACTCTCTGTCCTGCACCCCCAAACCCGCTGGCCTTCCTCGTGGCCCTCCGGCCATCAGGAGGGCATTTTTCTCACCTGAGCCCCATGTGGGTGTGTAAAGACTCCCTGCCCCCGTCTTCCCAGCCATTCAACGCCCGTGCTCTGGGCACGGAGTGCCCACCCTGCCTCGGACAGCTCACACGCTGGCCCAGAGCCCAGAAGGCAGCAGGGACCCGCCCCCGCCCGNACCGCGCGCGCGCGCACACACACACACACACACTCACACACACACACACACCCACACACCGGCCGGCCGCCCCACTAAGCCCTACTGCTACTGCTGCCAAGAACGCCTGCCCTGCTTTTGCTTCAACACCGATCCTGGAAGCTCTTTGCCTTCTCATTCGTCTCCACCTGCCCCACCCCGATGCCCACCCCCACGCCTCAGACACTAGGCTGGCCGGCCGCCTCCCCTGGCGCGCAGGGAGGAGGCGATGTGGGAAGAGCAGAGCGGCACAGGTGCATGGGCGTGCAGACAGCTGGAGTGGATCACCGCCCTTCCCGGCCCCACGGCGTCGGGGCGGGCAGGTTCGGGGCTGACCCCAGCCCAGCCTCCCCCTAGACCCCGCTGAACCGCTCAGAGGGCCTCTGCCATTCCCAGGTAATTAAACCCCAAAGCCTCAAAGGCAGAGACGCAGGGCTTGACAGCTCAGATATGAGCTGTGCTCGTGTGGTCCCCGCCGCCTGACAGCGAGCTCCCCTCTGGGAGGCCGAGGGTCCCCGTCCGCGGGCGTTGCAGAGACCTTTGCTCACTGCTGACGCAGCCCACAGCCGCTGTCTGGGAGGTGCGTCAGTGCCCTGAGACTCGTCGCTAAGGAGGCCACGCGCTCGGCCAGCCGACCTCCGTGAGCTCAGAGCTCCTGGTGCGGCGCGGCTGGGGCAGCGGGCAGGCGGCACCTGCGGGGGGGGCTCCCGGAGCCCCTCCAGCACTCGGAGCCTCATGAAGAGCTTGTGCCTCCTCGTGCCTCAGCCTCCCCATCACAGAAGCAGGATCAAGCATTTGTTCACTCGTTCATTCGTTTCATTCCACCCACGTTTCGGGGGGCTCCTCCTGTGTGCAGGCTCCACACCAGGCCCTGGGAACCTGACCATGTCCCTCCCCGGCTACACGCTATAGGGGAGGGGGGAGGAGAGGCCACAGGAGCCCAGACGCTAAGAGGACCTGGAGGGTGGCTGAGGGGGGCCCCAAAGTATGGAAAAGGCCACATGGGGCGTCGAGCGCTCCTGCGCTCATGACCCAGGACAGATGGGACAGAGGACTGACAGACGGTGGCCGCGGTTAAGACCTGGCTCTGCCCCTTGCTGGCGGGGCCCCCATAAGTCATCTAAAGTTACAAAGACTCAGTCTACCCAGCTCTACAATGGGAATAAGGACAGGCTTCAAGGCCTAGAGCTGTTGAGAGGATTAAGCACGGCGGCGTGCGCGCTCGCTAAGAGCACTTCCTGCTACCTGACAAGCACTGGAAGACACTGAGCTCACGTGGCCAGAGGAAGGGGGAGTGGAGGGAGGGAGGGAGGGAGTCTGGAGGCAGCAAGGCCAGCCCGGAGGCTGCTGCAATGGTCCAGGAGAGCAGTGGGGTGCGGGGGGGAGCTTCCCATGGCAGTGGGCAGAGCAGGATGCCCCGGATGGGGGTCAAGGAGACCCACCAGCCCAGCGGCCCTGGTCACAGGTTGGGCCGTGCTGGGGCTACAGACCAGGTCCCTGCCCTCTGGAAGCTTCCATCCCAGCCTGGGGCACAGAGGCTGAGCAAAGACGTATCCCATCAGGTGGGATGGGGCTCGCGCTCAGCGGGCAGAGGGCCCGACTGTGAGGGAGGCCATCTCAGCCGGATGGCCAGGTGCCCCAGGGGAAAGGGATGTGGGCGGAAGCCCGACTGAGAGCAGGCGGGGCCCGAGCAGGAAGGACCTGGTCGGGGAGGCTGAGGAGGTGGGAGGCTGGCGGGGTCCAGGCCCAGCAGGAAGTCAGCCCACCCCTGGCCCAGGAGGGAGGGAGGNGGGGCCCGGGGTGCTGCTCAGGCTCCAGCCCCGGGCTCTGGCGCGGAGAGGCCTGAACTCAGAAGGAGCCCCTGCAGCGACAGGGGCAGTGCTCATCCGTGCCCGGCGGAGGGACGACCCCGCAGGCCTGCCAGGACCCAGAGACGGGAAAGCCAGGAGGTCGGGAAAGAGATAAGGAGGTCATAGGCCACAGGGGACGTGGGAAGGAGGCACGACTCTGGGTGGGGCAGACCCTTCCAGGAGGGATGACAAACGTCCCAGGCTGGCAGACAGGGCTCTTAAAAAAAAAAACAATGTCAGGAAGTGGGGTGGAACCTCCACTTTGTGGGTTGAGGTGGGGGAAGGGAGTTCCGAACGGCAAAGCAATTAGCCTGTGTGCTTTCCACGTCTGGGGAGGAATGGAAGGAAAGGAAGGCAGCTGTTACGAGACGTGGGGACGGAAGCACGGCCTCTCCTCCTCGAGGTGGAGGCAGGGGTGCGGGGGCTGGGACAGAAGTGAAGGGTGGGGTGGGAAGCACAGCCCAGGGCTGGCCGGGGACGAGGAGGGTGACGTCAGGGGTCAGTCGCCACGGGAGGCGGGGGAGGATGTGTGGTAGGAACGCAACCCCCATACAAGGACTTCTGACCTGGAATCCCTCCACACTGAGCATGGAGCCTGCTTGGGCTTCTCTGTCTCCCTCTCTCTCTGCCTCTCCCCCATCTCAAGAGTAAATAAACGTTATAAAAATAAAAGGATTATTCTGAAGGTCCAATGCAACAACGTGTGTAAAAGTGTACCACGGAAGGTAAGGTGATACACACACAGACAGGATTCTTAGTACGAAATGTGAAAGTGCCTGGCACTGGTTAGGTGCTTGGTAAATACTGGTCAAACAGACTGAATCCTGAAAAGGAAGCCTCCCCTGAGGCAGGGGGCCAGCTGCCTGGCTCTGGAAAGGCCTTGGGGGCCTTCTCAGGAATTGCTGCAGCTCCCCAGTGCCACATTCCACACCCCCCCCGGGAAGACACAGAGAGAGACCCCCCAGCTCCCCTTCCAGCGGCCCCCAGCTCGCGCAGGCCCAGGGGACACAGTCTGAGCTTGCAGACACCCACTTGCAAGGTGGACACCTCCACGGGCCCATTGTCTTGTCCCACCAGGAAAAACTCCACCGTGACCGTCTTCTTCTCCGCGCGTCTCGAAGCCCCCGAGCGGTGGGTGAAGAGGGGGAAAGCCCGGGCCAGGGCGCACGCGGAGGCGAAGGCGTCCGACCGCTCGCACACCATCTGCAGCACAGACAGGCAGAGGCGTGAGGAGGGGCAAACCCACAGGGGTTGAGCTCGGGCAGGGCTGGGGCACAATCTGGACAGAGGGGCCCCCAACCAAGCCACCGTGCAGGGGCCTGCCCGGAGCCACTGCCTCACTGCGTGACAAAGGGACACGGCCACCAGATGTGGACTGCCTCCCAGACAGGAGAGTAGTGGGGCATGGAGGACACGGAGGGGAGTGGGTTCAGGAAATCTGGGTCTGAGTCTCAGATCTGACACCGAAAATGATCCGGGGGTAAATGGCCTAGTCTCTCTGACCTCAGTTGCCCCGTCTGTAAGCAGGGCTTACAGTGCCCTGGGTTGCGGCCGCATGTCCACCCGGGAGGCACCGCAGGCCAGGGCGCTCGGCAGGCATGCCAGACTCCCTGCTGGTAGCAGGCGGGCGGCCTTCGGCACTCACCAGGATGCACCGATGGGTCCCGGGCGGCAGGCAGGTCCGCACAAGTCGGGTGACGAAGTGGGCAGCGGAAGGGCTGTTGTGCCGACTCACCCTGGACGGCAGGGCAGCCACGGTGGCATAGTTCAGGTAGAGGGGACAGCTGTCCGTGGGGTTGGGGTTGAGCGTGCTTAGCGCCGCCTGCCAGAGCTGGATCAGAAGGGGAGAGACAAGAGACAGACACCAGACTTCAAACAGCCCGCTCGCCGGGAGCCGGTCCCTGCACGCGGGCGCCTGTGTCGCTAAAAGGGCACTTTTGCAGCTTCCCCAGGGCACCCACGATCCTGTAATTAAGATGTGTGGCATCTTGCTGGAGCTAAGCGTGCGTGCGTGCGTGTGCGCGTGTGTGTGTCTGCTGGCACGATTCCACCCTTGTGGGATTACACGGTGGGGATTTAAAAGGCCAGCGTGGGGGCCGCCTGGCCTCGAGCTGCGAGCACGGGGTGGGCCCGGCCAGGTGCCGCCGGGAGGGCTTCCGGAAGCGCGCGGCCGGCTCCTCCCCCGCGGGGCCGCGCGCNGTCCCCCCTTCCCCCAGCCTAACAGGCCCCAGGCCGGGACAGGCCGCGAGCCCCATGGCCCCCCACCCCCACAGTGGGTCCTGCCTTCAAAGTGAGGGAAACAGAGCTCTCCGGACAGCCTTTCCAGGAAGAGGCCCTGGCCTCGGGCCCCAGCACACCCTGGTGGCCCTGACCTCTAGCATATGCTGAGCCCACCCAGGCCCAACCTCAAGTCCACCCTGGCAGCTCCCACTGGACCACAGTCTGGATGAGCCCTAGGCCCAGCTGCCGGAGGGGGTCCCGAGCGTCCCTGGGGGGGGGGGCACAGTGCGCCCCTTCCCACAGCCCCCAGCTGCCAGTCAGCTTTGCCTTGGCTGGGCGATGCCTAGACCCGGGCCAGCCCCTGACTTAGACCAGGCCCCAGGCCGCTGCCCTGCATGCGGGGAGGTACCAACAGCTCCGCCCTCCTCGCTTAATGGGTTCCTTGACATTGATCAGGTCCCCACTATTTCCCAGGTGGTGGGTGGCAGAGGGGCCCTGGGGCATATGGGGTGGATGGCGGGTATGCCGTTTGGGGTCATAGCTCCGGATGCTGCTCAGATACAGGTTCAGGGAGGGATGACCGGTTTGAGGAAGCTGTACCAGCGGTCATTTAAAATACAGCTCCTGCCCACATCCTGATTGCTCAATGGCCCCTCTTGCCTCCAGCTAGTTCCATGCGCCACCGCTCTCATTTTGAGTTTCTTTCATTATCAACCTTAAAAAATACCGAAGGCAACCCCCTCGCTCAGCATCCAAGGCTTCCAGCTGCTGCTTTCCTAGCGCGTCTCCCGCACTCCCTGCCTTGCGACCCACCCGCCAGCCACGGCTTCATCTTCCCCGTCCCCTCGTCTGTGTCTCGCCCTCCGTCTGGAGCCACGGTCCCGGCTGCGGGGTCCCTGGCGGCCCCTCCGGACCAGAGCTTCAGCCTTCTGAAGGCAGGGCTTGCATCGCCTCCTTGCTCCAGTGCCCCGCACAGAACAGGTGCAGTTGTTGAATCCGTGAAAGGGATTCCTTCGAAAACCCTCGGCTTTCCCCACATGAAAGTCGACGCTAATTGGATCTTATTTTCCTCAAAAGATTTTACAGCAGCTGAATGTTTTCACACATTGTAAAGGGTACGAGAAGAGCTTGTATGATCTATCACTGTTTTGTTTTGTTTTATTTTTCTCTGTTTGCAAATACGACGCAAAGGCACAGGGCACTCCGCCGGCAGGGGTGAGGCCATGGGGGAGCTTCTCCAAGGGGGAGGGCCGAGAGCTTTGTCCTGGAGGGTGAAATAGGACTTGCCCACACAAGCAGGGCAGGGGAAAGCATTCAGGGAGGAGAAACTAGGAGGAGAGCCCAGACCCAGAGGGTCCACGTGTCCACGGGGCTCTGAACCCCAGGGAGACGATCAGAGGGTCTCAGAGGGTCCCAGACAACAGGGAAGGAGAGGGCTGTGGTTTAAGCCAGGGATTCACTCCAGAGACTTCTGCCTGCGGAAGGATCCAAGCCTCGCTTTTAGCAAGCCGGCTCTGGCAGGTTTGAGTGCAGGGAGTTGGAGGGGCAGAGAAACTGCTGGTAGAGAGATCATTCTAGAGATTCTTTCCTTTGAGAATTCTTTCATATTTAAAAGGAGAATAATAACCCCAACGGCCCCGAGAAAGGATGAACGAGATTACCCAATCCAACCAGCGTTTGGAGAACACTTAGGATACACAAAGCCAGGGAAATGCTAGATGCTTGTTAGGAGCAGATAGTCCTGATTTTTAGTTCAAAGCATCCCCTCCCCCCACCCCCAGTCGAAGAAATCCAAACTAAACAGACCGCTAAGGAGTTATTTCACTTCAAATGCCTGCCAATTTCCTCAAGATGTAGCTTGTGACAGATACAAATATATTCCAGGAAAGTACTTCCCCTTTGCACTGCAGACTTGACAGACGCCAACATAAATAAGACGGGCAGCACTTTGTTTAGATAAATTTTTATGAAGGTATTAATCCACAGCTTAGTATATATTTCACTGTCAATGAAAAATGCACCTCAACTTCATTTTCTTCAAAAAAATGAAAATTTAAAACAACTTACCGGATCTTTAATGCAACCCAAGAAGTTAACTTATGTTTTTGATGAGGTGCGACTCATCCCGAATTCAACGGGGCGTTCAGGCTTCAGCAGCTGGGGAACAAGACCTAAACCTGGAAGAAATCAGAATAAAATTCCCAGGACTCAGGGGGAAGCTCTTGGTACCGTTCACATTCTAAAACACATTTCTGGGATCGTACGCTGTCAGATGGCTCTTGGCGAATGAGATGTGCATTCATATATTAATTTCACGTCTGTAGAAAACCTCCTCTGATGCCTGCTTACACTGAGTGCCACGAGATTCCCAGATTCCATTATTCTGATCTGAGGAACACGCATTCCCCTGGAGTGCTTGTTGGTTATTTCTAGTACTGTCGCTCATTCCTTTATTCAGTAGATGCTTATTGAGTATCAGTTGCCAAGAAGTCTAAGCCAGGTCAGGCTTTGGGGGTACAATGGCATGTGGGTGTGTAGGGGGGTTGGGGGTGGGCACGATACATGCATGCGTGGGCGCAGAGCTGCAGGAGCAAAGAGAGCAGTAAAACTCAGAAATCCAGTCTCTGGGGCAAGACTGAGCTGGGACGAGACAGCCAAGGACGAGCTGAGGTGTCCCGGGCAGTCTGATCCCCGATAAGTGATTTGTTCATGCGAAGTTCAAGTGCACGCATAAAGTGCACACGAGAAGTACTCTGAGCCACAGAGTTTGAACTTGATCTCGTGGGTCACAGAGCCAGTGCAAGTGCCTCAGTCAAGACTAACATGAAGTCAAGGTGGGGTTCATTCCCGGCGGATAGTGATCTGCTGCTTCACACACCCAGACGGGACGGAGGCACCTGCCCTCGCCACCAGTAAGTGCCTGGGTGTCGGAGAGCGCCTCAGTTACGCGTTGTAAATCCTGCGTCAGGCATGCCACCCAGATTTGTGCCAAATGTTCCCTGAAGGATTGAAAATGAACTAATAGCCATGAAAATCACATTTCTCTAGAAATTTTGAAAAATCCATTTACTTCTGGAAAAGTTGAAAAACAAGTCTAGTGAACACTTGTATACCCTTTACCTGGGTCCATGATGTGTGTGTGTGTCTGTGTGTGTGTGTGTGTGTGGACACAGACTTTTTCCTGTACGATTTGAAGTTGGTTGCAAACACTAAATACACTAAACATGTCAGCATGTATCTCTTAGGAACAAGGTCACAAGCCCACATAATCACGATAATATCCTGATCAGACCCACGGAAAACGAACCCTGAAACAATACCATTATCTATACACAGTCCACATTGAAATGTGTTTAATTGTCCCCAAAATGTCCTTCATTGCCTTTTAAAACTCCAGAACCCAAATAAAGACCAGCCCTTCCGCCTGGTTGTCTGTTCTATTTGGTCTCCTTGATTCCCGAACAATCCTTGCCTTTGTGTTTCCTGACATTGACGTGTCTCGTTGAAGCCCTGTGGTCTGCATTCATGGGAGTGTTTCCTTACGATTAGATTCGGCTTAAACACACTGTGTTTCCCACTGCACGTCATCCAGAGCCACCTAACCCACGTGGCTCCTGCTACGGCCCAGCTGGGCTACTGGGTTTAAGTGGTGTCGACCAGATCTCTTCACGGTAAAGGTCCATTTCCCTCCTCGTCATTAATAGCATTCAGCTCAGTCTCCTCTTCCAAGTGTGTGGACCCTCTGAGATCCGGACCTTTTCTGTTTCCTGAACTCTCCCCCAAAAGCTTTCCCATCCAGTGACATTCTCTGCCTCAATCATGCACTGGTTGCAACATGGTGATTTTCTAGCCGAATTGTCCCTTCCACGTTTTCCACCTGGAAGTCTTTTTTTTTTTTAAGTTTTTTATGTTTTACTTATTTCTGAGAAAGAGAGAGAGACAACATGAGCAGGGGAGGGTCAGAGAGAGAGGGAGACACAGAATCCGAAACAGGCTCCAGGCTCTGAGCTGTCAGCACAGAGCCCAACACGGGGCTCGGACTCACAAGCTGTGAGGTCATGACCTGAGCGGAAGTCAGATGCTTAACCAACTGAGCCCCCCAGGGCCCCTCCCCCGTGTCTTTTCCGCATGTCACCATCCGTCTTTGAGGACTTCTGTCCTCCCTGGAAGGAGAAGATGGTCCCCAGGCTCACTCTGCTCCTTCCCCGCCCCAAACCAAAGAGTCTGCAGGGCCTCACGGGAGCCCCGTCTCCTTGACGTCGGGGGAATGGCCGTTTCGATTTCCATCTGGAAACCCAGTGCTGCGTGGGAAGCGTGCCCGCTCCTCCTCTCCTGTCACTGTTCCTGATTCTTTTGGGAGACAGAAGGAGGATTTGGGTTTTTTTAACATTATGGGTTCACACGGATTCCTCTGATTCGAAGCCCACGTTACTGGGCTTGTCCTTGCGTGCCCACCCTATGTTGGTACTTCCTTCTCCCACAGTGAGGACCCGAGGCCCCACTCACCCTTCGGTGGATACTGGAGTGTTTGTTCGATAGCACTCATGACAACAAACCCAGTACCTCAAGTTGGAAAGTTCTTTTTGTTCTTAGCATCACCCCGCCGGTGTCTTCGACATTTCCTTGGTTTCTGTACGGCGCGTCCATCTCCTTCCTACATTCCTGTGCCTGTTTGTATTGAACTGAACGGCTTGCCGTTTTCATTTTTTAAAGTTTATTTTCTGAAGACGAACAACATTTATGTGGCTCAGGAGTTGCAACTGCATGAAGGAAGGCTCAGAGATGCTCCCTGAACCTTCTACTCCTTTCCCACTCATCCCCCCAGAGGCAACTACTTTTATCAGGTTTTGGTTTATCTTTCCTGTTTCTTTTTGGAAAAACAAAACCAAAAGCACGTTTATACATATTCACATTTCGACACACAAGACCGTATCCTACATGTCATCTCGCGTGCACTTTGCTCAAAAAAGCACATTCTGTGATCTCCCCTAAAGATCTGTGACCAGTGGGATGAGAGATTGTTAATAAAAATGTACCAGAGGATGGGGCGCCTGGGTGGCTCAGTCGGTTGAGCGTCCGACTTTCGCTTAGGTCATGATCTCGCGGTTCGTGGGTTCGAGCCCCGCGTCGGGCTCTGTGCTGACTGCCAGCTCAGAGCCTGGAGCCTGTTTCAGTCTGTGACTCCCTCTCTCTCTGACCCTCCCCTGCTCACGCTGTCTCTCTCTCTCTCTCCTAGAAATAAAACATTAAAAAAAAATCTTTAAAAAAAAAATGTACCGGAGGAACCACTTACTAACAACAAAAAGGGTTCCTTCAAACATCTGTTTTTAGGAATTTTCGATAAAGTGAGGGTCTGGGCCAGCTGCTCTGGGCAGTCCCTGGCGCTCGGGCAGCCTAAATTACCCTCCCAGGGAGGCCGCTGTGTTGGGCTAGTAATAACCGTCCTGTCCCAGGGACCAGATTCTTATTTACTTCTGAACACTGACAGAATTAGTCCTGTCCCCGCGAAAGTTTGCAAGGGCCTATGGAAGACCGGGGACCCGGGGACGGGGAGTGCAGACAGGAACTGAGAAGTAATTACGAGGCCGAGTGTCGTTCCACCTTCCTTGAAGCAACATAGCAGACGGGAAGGAAGGTGTACAGCAAAGCACACTGAGGGGGTGCAAATGTTTATTTTGATCAAGAAAGCTTTTCTTCAGGAAACCCTGCACTTACAGGGTCCTTTTAAGTGACATGTTTCTCTAGCGCATCAGAAATGATTCCATCTTCAAAAACCTGAGCCGCGTTTTTTTCCTCGGGGACACGCCTGTGTGAAGAAACACATCTACAGGCATTGGCTGAACGTGGAGCTTTGAAAAAGTAAGAAAGGATCACAGACTGTGGCTGAGGATTTGGGCAGCTGAGGGGTGTGAGGTGGGGGTGGGGTGGGGGACAGAAAACTTAGCAGGAATTGTTAGTTTTTCTTCAGGGCCCTGAGAGGGAAATTCAATATATATATATTTTTTCCTCACTAAATCTGGAAGGTTCCATCTTTCAGGCTGGTTCATAGTTACGGACGGAAAGTACTGAATTGGCGTGACCTTCCTTACACTACAACGCAGGTTAAAATGCTAGGTTTGAAATAAGATTTGACGCAAGATCAAATATCCCATCTCGGTGCTTTACAAAATGGGAGTGACGTTACAACCCAAACAGGGTAAAAAGCGTGTCAATCGGAGTCCTGGTTCGCCTGACACCTTCATAAGGTCAAGTACTTAAACATCACCTACGAGTACCATCAAGAGACATTTTGAAGTCTTTTCCTTAACACATTGGGAACAAAGAGTCAATACGCACCGCAAAGTACTATTTTTAAAACGTGATTTATTTGTCACGTTAGAAACTCGGCAGCACGTGAAACAGAGTAGTTTCATGGGTACACCAGGGGTACACATGCCAGAAGCCCCCCTTTTTTCTCTTTAAACGAGGTTACCTGCAGTCTCCCAACACCCCTGGGGCCGGAGGGAAGGGGAGACGGGAGGTGAGCGGGCATCAGGGCGTTCCGGGGTGTTCTGTGGGAATGCCAGGGAAGAAGCCACAGGGATGGCAGCCGGGGGCCTGCGGACTGACCCGGTCAGGGTTCATGCTCGGCTGGCATGCAGGCACCGGGGTGGGGCAGGGGAGAGGGGTGACTTCCGCGGAACATTTTTGTGCAATACACAGGATGTCTGCTTCCATGAGGCATGATGGAAAACGCTCGAGTTCTGTGTAAATTTAATTATTAGCATGAACTGAAGGTACTGTCATTGTTTAACTCAGCCGACCTTTTAAATGGATAACCAACCTTGAGGCTTAATTGGATTTAAAAAAAAAATCAATTTCTAGCCATTGCATAGTGCGGAAATGAAGTGTTACATTCTCAGGCAATTGTAAGATCGGTTTTGCTCAAGCCTATTTCTTATCGTTTACAACTTTAAAATAACACGATCCATCTTGGTAAGCATTTTATGTGTACGTGTACCTTTCATAAACACCCCCAAACACACACACACGTATGTATACCATGTCACGTCACAGAAGAATCATTATTTTCTGTTCGGCAGAGGCTTACTCATCAGCGGTAATCTCTTCACACCAATTACATGAAAAACTGAACTAGGGATAATGAGATGCCACTGTTTGCAAATCTCTCTTAGCCTCAGTCTGGTCTAATCTCTGTAATAAGGTAAAAAATCCTTGAGGAAGCCTTTACCACATCACATCTTGACCATTAAGTCTTTCTCGTAGAAGGTCATTTAATTTCATGGAAAGAAATGAACAATTCAAATGGCAGGAGCCGAAATGGTCCTGGTCTGGAGACGGGAACGCTGAAGGTTCTAGCTCCAGCCCTGGCTTGGGCTAGTCATGTGACCTTGGGGAGCCCCTCTTGCGGGGGTCTCAGTTTCCCCATCTGGGAAAGGGGGGCTGGTTGGGAGAGGAGGGGAAGATGGTCTCTGCCCAACTGGCAATGAAAACGGAGGTCCGTCACGGGGTCCTGAGTCAGAATGCCAAGTTAAAAAAACCACGTGATTCCCTCAGCACTTTCTCCACGAGACCACATGACGGAAACCAAGGCCCCTTCTGCCTCTATGACATCTATAAAATGAAACAGTGATTACTAGTGGCGGAATTGGGATGATTAGCTACAAACAACTTTAGGAGACTAGTTGACAAACAGAAAACGCTAAACCCTATGGTCTAATTTCACGAACTCTAATTGACATGTACCTTGTACCGAATGGCGTCTCATTTAAATGGTCTGTCTTAGCCAGAGCACGGAGCTGAAGTGGAGGCCCACACAATTATCCTGAGCATTCAGGACAGTCCAGAGAGCTAATTTGGACAATTGGACAAATGACTATTTTCTTTTGCTTCAACTGACCAGATAATTGTGCACGAGTCTCTGCCATTTGACTCTGTGGAGTGCCCTTTCCTGTTGTAAGAAGGCCGCACCAGAGTCTGCTAGAAGGAAGCTGAGGGTGGCGTGCAGCCGGGCCCAGACACACGCAGTACACAGCCGGTGCCCAGCGATCAATTTGGGGCCCTATGTCTGGATGGTTTTCAGACGAGCTGGAAGTCTCTCGCCAGCCCACCCAGCGTCCACGTTAGTTCGCCTGAACGAATGCCCATCATTTCCCTCAATTCCAAAACAACACTAAACAAAAACATCAGGCAACAAGGTTAGACATGGCAGCTGGGTGGTCAAGGGCACCTAGAGCGAAAGTTCGGGGTTTCTAAGGGCTCACACACACACACACACACACACACAATCTGAAGCCACATTTACACGTACACACACTGCTAGGTTGCGAATGCAGCTGACGGCAAGTGAACCGAGGGCGCCCACCTGAATCTCAGAAGACACGGGAACTCGTGCTAAACTAGCCGGCTGAAGTAGCACCGCGGTGGCGCCATCCCGACCTCCCTGCACCCGCCTGTCAAATGTCTCTTCTGAGGAGACATTACCTGGGCCTTTCCATCTGGTTCCCACAGGTTTTGACTAGAGCAGGGGAGCCTGGTGATGAAAATGAAGCTAGCATGTTAGAGTTAACACAGCACCCTACCAAGTAAGCCGGGCTGGGCAAGCCATTCTGCTGCAGTTACAGGAGAATGGGGAAGAACGGGAGGTTGCTCAAATTTTGGGTGACGACCAGAGTTCTTGAGTTTTATTTGAAGGTCTCCTAACGCTTCTTGTCTGTATACGAAGCATACGTTTTCATAAGAGACGTAATTACCCAGCTCGCCTTTTGTACACTGGATGGCAGCCAGACTGGTCCCTCTGCGAGTACCCATCAGGCAGACGGATGGACTTTCGGACACCGAGGCAAGGCCTCCGACACAAAATAGACAGTCCTTGGTTCAAACGACCAGAGCGGACCAGGCCCTCCATAACAGGCGCACCTGAGGACGACGCGGGCCCCATCATGAAAATTAATGCGAGGATTGCAGGATGCTCTTTAATCCGCATGATTGCTTTATTGTACAAAAAGTTTCCAGTAACAGTAAATTAGTTTTAAAAAAGGACAAAAAAAAAAGTCATTTTGGATAGAAGCGCTTCACTAATTGCTTTATTTAAGCACATGAGGAAAAAAGTCTTATCTGACCAATTAGGTTGGAAGGGTTTTATTACCTTTAAGAAGCCATTAGCTAGGATAAAACACTGAAAGCACTCGTGTCAAAACAAATAAATAATGCTCTCTCAATTAGCAGAGAAAGCGATAAATCCGTTAAATTAGAGACATACACTGCCTCACGCCCATGGCGAAGCTGGCACCCCCACCCCCAAATTAATACAACGAGAGACAGTAGATTTCAGTTACAATCTCAGGAAAGATCAGGCGCTCTGCAGACCTGACGGTAAATGTTTGCTTATCTCCTCTCCGGCCCTGGACACGGTCAAGGGGGCAGGTGTCCGGGGCCCGAGCCCAGGGCTGCCCAGAGGGCGCTTTCTGTGCTCTTCGGGCCCTCCCTCCCCGGTCGTGTCCTGGGCGAGGGGAGAGGCCGGGCTGGCGATCATTGCCACCAGAGCCCAGCAGAGATGGATGGCTCGGCCTTCCCACAGACAATGGCCGTCTGGGGGAAAAGGAGCCCGTGTCCTTCAGAAGGAAAGAATTACCCTGAGGTTCCTGGGCTCCACGACTGATCTATCCCCCAAGGCTGCTGATCTTTCCCTAAGTAAACGCTCAAAAGAAAAATACAGTGTTTTGCGGAGCACACGCCCGGGACCGCTTCCCGGCCTCGGGACAAGGGACAAGGTGATGGCAGCGGACAGCTGGGACCCCCTCTGGTACTGCACTGCTTTCTCGGCTCACTTGAGACCTACAACCACTTCTGTTAGATCCGGTTATTTTACCCCAAAGGGTTGGCGGTGGGTAAAACCCAACCTGAATCACCCTATTAACTGAAAATAAATATAAATAAACGGTGATACTTTTTTTCTTCTTTTTTTGGCGATCCTTTCTTAAAGGGTCACTTTCCTTCAACGTTAAGACCACTGAGCCTGTTGACGCTGTCGACCGCTGGGGCGGGAAGCCCCCTGACCTGAAACGGCCCCCGCTCCTAGGAGCAGCCGGTCAAGGGGAACATCTTGACTCGGCCACCGGATGAAAATCCGCTGTGACTGGAAAATGCCTACAGCGATTCTCAAGAACGTGGGAGCCGCACGTTTCAGGGGTGATCAGGAAGGTGGTGGATTCCTGTTTCCTGACCTTCTCTCCTAGTAAATGATGGTTTGTTGGGAATACCAGGTGATTTCCTGAAATGCCAGGGGCCCCTTTGGGTCGTTAAAGCCGCATGGGTCACAGGGAGGCCAGTGGCAGCCAGGAGTTTGCAAACAACTTGAGAAGGGAAGGCTGGGGCATGGGTGCGGGCGTGACGACCGTGATCTGCCCGGACAACCCGAACTACTGGACTTGTGTTTAAGTTTCTGGAAATAACTTCAAAGTCAATTCTAAAGACATATTTCATGTGGCCGATCCAAATAAAACATTTAATGAGGTCATGCTCTTCTCAAACTTTTTAGGAGAGGTAAAAAACGGAAAAGCCATCGAGAATTACACAAAGACCATTAGAACTGTACTGGCGTCTCAAGACCAGATAGAAGATGAACACGGTGAGCTTCCAAAGCCATCACCACTCCCCACGTAACTCACAGTCGCAGGGGTATATTCGAGCACCATAGTGATAACAGGGAAGAGGACGGCAAAGCCTACGGTGGCGATCTGGTCCATGCTCACACAAGTGAGTGAGTTTCTAGTCAAGACTTGCACAATCTGCAGGAACGTGCTTACTTTCTGGGCATGTTAAGTAGCAATGGAAGAGCCGATAAATCATACCCTTGGTGGAATATTTTACTTTGAAATGGAGTGATGTTTGGTTAATAATTTGAGATCCACTAATCCTAAATGGGGTGACCCATTTAGAATGGCCTCTGTGTAAATTCACAGTTCATTAAATGGTGTCTGGTTTGAACAGGTCATTATGTGGTTGGTGTAGAAATGACGGATAGAGCAAGGATGGCCGGGGCCGGGCACACTGGCTGACTCTGGTGACTTTCACGACCCTGCCAAGCTTCCCCTTTTCGTGTTTCCATGTGAGAGGTTGGTTCAAATGACCAACTTTTAAATTTAGGTGGTTCTGTTAGTAACCCCTTTTGGTTTACAGTAGAAAATGCAGTGCACGAACTCGCAATGAAGAATAGTCCATTTACGATTAATTTAAACTTATGAAGCTGTTTTAACTGGCCCATCTAAATGTGTTAATTAACATCAATGATGGTTTCTTATTTTTCACACTTTGTTACTCTGATCATTAACAGTGATGGAAAAGCTAAATTAAGTTAATGGGGAACGGATTATAAATTCTTAAAGGACTTCTCAGTTTGTTTTCAACTGGAAAATATACAGAGAGATGAAAAGGCATTTTTGCCTCTACTCATAAATTTTTGGTACCAAATTTCTTAAAAACCAGATGGTTTTTAAAAAACGTTTCCAAAAATTATTTTTACATGCTGCTCAGAGAGGACTGCTAAAAAAATAGCAGACGCACGTACAATATCGAACAGCGTGGGAAGAGCCTGTAAACATTCAACTCATTTTCTCTTTCTAAAAAAAATATATATTATAACCGATGACAGAACTCAATCTCTATTCTCCAGCGCTATCAAAGGTCCGTAAGTTCTTGACAATGAAGGAAAAGCAGCAGCTCGTTCCCACGGCTGGAGCACGACGGCGACGACGAGGGTCCAGGTAAGCTCTCGCTGCCCCCACGCGGTCCGCGGCCTGTGCCTCCGCTGTGCCCGCAGGGCGGCCGAGCCCCTGGCGCCCGGGAGTCCACGCGGGCGGCCCACGCAGCCCCACAGGCGCCTAGCGAGACTTCACGCCGATCAGGACAACAATGAGGATAATGATGATGACAAATAATATTAAAATCACAAGCATCTTCCGATTCTTCTTCTGATACTGCTCTGCCTACAGAAAGAGGAGGGAAAGAGGCTGTCATTCTCCCAAAAGGCTGAACACCAAGCTCGCTTGCTTCCAGTTCTGGGCTCACGGCTCTGTCGGCATAACCGGCGCCTCCAATCTTAATCACCATGAGAGGATGAGTTCCTTGATCCCAAAGCCTCCCCCCACCCCCCCACTGCCCCGGAGCCCGACCCCGGCTCCACTGCTGAGACAGAGGCTGCAGGAAGGGTCCGCGACTCTGCCTCCGGGCCGGCCGGACCTGCCTCCCCGCTGGCTGCCACTGCCTGTGATGAACCCCTCTTTCAATGAAAGCCTCCTCTTCCTGGACACGGTCCCTTGGACAGACGCGCAGCGCCCTCACCACGAGGTCAGACGACTGGCTAAGGCGACCCCCGTCAGTCTGACGGCCCCACAGAGGGTTGTTTTGTGACTTCCCTGAATTTGGACATAAGACCACACTCCTCCTCTGAAATGGGAGTGGGAGAGAGTGACCCGTGGGTGACAAGTGCAGGAGGAGCCCCCGTGGGCCCCTCTCCCTGTGCTGCTGGCANGGGCTCGCCATCAGTCACACAGCCCGTGCTGTGCACAAATGCAAAAGTGGCCCACCTGGGTTCCTGGGGACCGGCCCAGAGGAAGGAGAGTGGAGAAGGAGGGTGTCCGGGGAGAGCACGCCCTGCCCTTCCCCAGGGGTGGGGTGGGGAGGGGATTTCACAGGGAAGGACAAGGGGGAACAGCTTGGTGGAAATGTCTGCTACGAAGGCCCAATCTCTTCCCTCACCCCCCTTCCATGTTCCCCATCGGGCTCCCGACTGCTAGTTTTGTTTCCTAAGTGGACCGACCTACCCACTGGGAGCCACTCGTCAAGCAGGAGGCAGTCGCGGCATAGACAGGTCGGCCCGTCTTGAGGGCCAGGCTCTGCGCAATCCCAAGGCTCCATTGTGCCTGGAGGAGGGGACGGCCAGGGAGCCGGGCAGCCGTGCTGCTGGCAGAACGGGACTCTCTCTCGAGAAGACGGGACTCGCTCACTCTCCTGACGAGGACCCCGGAACACCGGGGAAGCCGAAGCCACACCACAGACTTTAAAACCTCTCAAAATGATTTATAACGTAGACCCTACACGTATTTTTAGTTCCCACTGGATTTGTGCACTGCTGTGGGGAAAGCTTTGCCCACAGTCTGTGTTGTGTTACAGGACACGTTTCACTAGCTTTTATTTAGGAAACTTTAACGACAGCACATCAGAAACTGGGTGTTAGAGAGCGGGGAACTCGTTAGCAGTCACTCTCGTACACAGGCTGGCGGCACAAGGAATCTACCTGCGTAGGGCCCTTTGCCTGTCCGAGGAAGGCCTCTTGTTCTTGCCAGGGGCTGGGAGTCTCACTCCCACCCTGCTGCGGCAGTGGCCACGAAGGGCTTCTGGTCGGATCTCGGCCACTGTCACTTTCTGTACACCTGACACTGCACGCCGCCAGGGTCGTCCGGGCCAGAGGGCCGCCATTTCCGCAAAACGACAGTGCGTACGTTAGGAGACTGGGAAAACGCTCGTTCTGTGGCTACGACTATCGCTGGGTCTCAAAGATACAAGGAAACGGACAGAAAAGTATTTTCTTCGGGAGGTATTCGCCTCCCTTCCCAGGCGAACGTGCTCCTGGTTATACACGGGACCCACTCGGCTGCACGTGCATCTGCGCCTGTGTCGCCACCGATGACAAGGCTCCTAAGCCGCTTCCCATTTGTTTTTAACAAATATCATGAAAGATCTTCCTGAAAGCGCTACCTTCTTAGCAAGAATAAGAGAGCTGCTCTCACCTCAACAAACTACTTTTTTCTCAAGGGAGCACACAGGTGCACTGTGGGGACGAGAAGGGAAAACGAGACTTCTGTCTGCTCCAGAATGACCCTCCGCCAGCAAGTCGTCAGAAGCGTGTCACCACGAGAGAGACCCGAGTCGGCACCAACGAACAGAACGTTCGGCACGTGTCTAGCCAGTGCCTGTTCCCCTGAGCTCCTAAAGCAAGAAGACCCGCAGAACGCAATGCTTTCTGACAGAAAGAAAAGCCCGACTGCTTTATAATTTCCTGTCACAGGAGGGAGTTCCCAGCAGCGTCAAACCCAAGGGAGAGGTGAGCCTGGACCTGCTGCCTGCAGGGCGCCGGTAATGACCCCTGGGGTGGGCTCCGCACAGGCCGCTAGCGCGTTCTTACACTGCCACGCGGAGGGCCCGCCTAGGAAGCCGTGGGGCCTGAGAGCAGGTCCTCACGTTCTCAGCCGCCGAAACGCACGGCATTACCTTGTGGAGCTGCTTCAGGCCGTCTTCGGTTTTGATGCAGGACTGCTCAACGTTATAGTCGATTCTATCCAGGACTGTGCCCTGAGGAAGACATGCCAGTTACAGGACCGTCAACACCCGCCACGGGAGACACGGAGCTTCAGAGTGGACGGGTGCACGACGCAGACATCGTCACCCACAGGATTATCTCTTTTCCCGAACTGTGTTGTAAGGGTGCACGCGGAAAGCTCTGGAATCCATCACCCAGCAGTATCAGGCACTCAGTGGTAGAGTGCCGTGTTAGTTACAATCAAGGCTTAACTTGTGAGACAGAAATACTGACGAACGGAGGTTTCTCTTTAGGATTTAGCCACTGTAAGCTACGCCTTAGTCAGACTTACTGGGGCTGTAAAAAACATACGGGTCAGTGGAAATGGACTCTGAGAGGCGAAGGGCTGGCTTCTGTGCCTGTCGCTGCTTCAGTGCTTGGCTCCAAGCAAGCAGAGAACGTGGGCTCAGCCAGGCCCAGTGAGGCTGAGGCCTGGAAACTGACTGAGTTTGCGAACGTCAGCACGGGCTTCCGTGGCTCAGAGCAAAGACAGCCAGCTCGCTCTGATCGGCCTCCTCAAACTACGCCTTTGCCTCAAGGAGGATTCTGGTTTTAATGGTTTAATCTCTCGGTTCAAAGAGAAAGAAGGCAACACCAGGCTCTATGCAAGAAGAGGGCTCCTAATGGGCCACGTGCACAGGAGAGATAGCAGGGGCAGTTCCTCGGGAACCACGGGAGTAATTATTGTAACCAGATCTTCCACAGCCTCAACACTCCATCCTGCAGCTGCTCGCAGGGGGATCAGGACCCAAATCCCTGCTGGCAAGATAATAAAACACCCTAATCAGATTGTAACAGTGAACAAACAATTTAATTCTACTTGAAAGCTAGTGGTTCCCATTGCCACTGCACAGTAACCGGCCAAAATCAGAGGGGAAACCTTATCTCCTGCCAGAGCCCTTGCTGAGTGGGGGGCACCAGACCCCAGGGTGGGCTGGTCCCCAGAGCATCCTGGGGGTTCGGACGGAGAATATGAGATCTTCTCCTGATATTTGTTTTTTTAACTTAAAAAAAAAAAAGCTCTCATATCTTCATAGGAAGTGACATTAGCACATGTCTGTAATCCACACACGCGCGCGCACACGTACATCCGTGGGGGGGAGAAGGGTCGAACTCTGTTCCGACAGGAATGCAGAATCAGAACTCTGAAGAGGGACCCAATGTCACGGCAGGAAGACTCAATGCTGAGGAAGGTAAACCACGTACCTGCTCCACGATCATCGCTCCCAAGTCCCTAAAGATCTCATTCAAGTCAGAAATGGACTGCACGATCTGGCTTATCTCCCGCTCCCTCTCCTCCACCATCAGCGTGTTCTGCTCCACCAGCACTAACTGGTCATCTGTAAAACCCTAGCGAAACAAGACGTACAGATTTGTATGTTCCCCACAAAGGCATGCTGTATGATCTCAGACACGACTCAAAGAACGCAACGTGAAAACACTTGCACAAAGCAGGCAAACAGAACCCAAGCACGTATTTTGCCCTAGCAGGAAAGATCCAAATTCCTAAAACACGCTGCAGGATCTGAAGCACAGCCGGCCCGAGCGGGGGGCACGGGGTGAACCCCTGTCTGTGGCTGCACAGGGGCCCAGGAGCAAAGCCAGCGGGATTAACCCTGTGCTTCTCTGGGTTCCTCCCACCGTGGGGTGGCAGACTGCTTTCCTGAAGGTTCTGGAAGGCAGATTACAAGGTCTCCTTGTAGCTTTTGCAAAGGAAGAAACGGTATGGCCCCCAGGACTCCTTCTACCTGCTGCAAAAGCTACTCGAGGTGGCGCTGACCCATGTGCACCGCGCACAAGCAGACGGTCTAGGAGAAGGGACAGAGCGGAGCGCACGCGCACAGCAGTCGGTTCTGCGGCCCCTCACGTACCCGGTCGTAAAGAGTATTATCGTCTCCATCGTCCATCAGTGGTACTGATGTATCAAAAAAATGCTGGGATCTTTCCTCTCGATTCTTCATGCCTATCACAGATAGGAATTCACTTTACTCGAATATGTAAACCATGCTGGTTACGGCTCCACCATTAAAAAGGGGAAATCTAGAGTGAAACTCAACAGTCAAAATGGAGACATTCTTAGCAGCTTTAAAAGAAGCCCATCTCCCACAGAGGTGGGAGGAGAGTAAAGATTATAAACGTAAAACACTATGCGAGCATCTGGGGTCATTCAAGATGAAAACCACGCTGTAAACGTGTATAATTCACTCAATGCCAAGTGAGTGACTAAAGGACACTGAGACAGTCTGAGAATCTCTAAGTGAGGCAGAAATATTTCATCTAACTGCTGTTGTAAAACATTTTTTAAAAAAATCAATGTTTCTCTCTAGAAACATCTCCAGTAACAATTCCAAATGGCCCTAATCAAATTTTAGAAGTAATGAAATTAAAAAACAAATATGCCAGTTTTCAGATGGAGGGGGAACTAGGTGTTTTTTTTGGAGTACGTGGGGATTATTGATTACAGTGGCAATAAAGAAAAACTCAGTTTAGAGGTAATTCGAATGCGGACGTGGCTAACACCGGACTGGCACTGCTCAGGAAGCAAGGGGGCGGGGCAGGCCGGCAGAATCCCTAGCGCCAGGACAGGCACTCCAATACTTCAGTTGTTACGCAAGCGCGAAGCTTCAACGTGATGACAACTGATTTTACCTACGTGTGGGCAGCGTCCTCCGGCCCCACACCCGGGAGGCCACAGGCTGGGGGGAGCGCCACGCTAGAGTGATATTCACATTCTTCCAGCTTGGCACAGAGGAAGCTTTGTTTCTGTTGCATGTGACTGTTCCGATACCCCGTCCTCAGCCTCAGTCCTGGCACCGT
>NW_027532250.1:330263-348656 GCF_008692635.1 Crocuta crocuta
GGGGTGACGATGAAGGGTTCAGGACGAAATGGAGAACCAGCAGCCAAGAGGAGGGATGGAGACAAAAAGCGGTCCTAGTGCTGGAACTTCCATGAGCCGGAACCCCGTCCAGCAGGCCCGGGGACACTCACGTCTGAGGTAGCCTGACTGCGCGCGCCGGAAGCTGGCGGACAGCTCCTGCAGGGCCTGGGCCAGGGAGGCCACGACGTTGCGAAGGAGCCGCTCCTCCTGGTCAGAGCGGGCGCTGCGGGCCCGGCCGGGCAGAGCCTGCACGGCGCGCTGGCACCTGTGGAAGAGCTGGGAGAGGGGCCGCGGCTCCAGGTGAGCGGGAAGGGAGATGAGCGCCAGGAGGTGCCCTGTCCACACTGGCCGGCGTCACGCAAGGGGCACAGTCCAAGTTACGTGCGGCTCTGTGTGCACGCACAAAGGCCGAGCCAGGCGTGGGCAGGGTGCGCACACCCTTTGGGCCCGTCGTACACGGCCCGCTCAGGACTACGGTCTTCTCCCCTGACCCCGCCACCACCCCGAGGGGCTGTCACTGTTACTGGCCCCACTTTACCCATGAGAACGGGGGAGGCAGAGGGAATAAATGGGGGCTATGGCGCCGACACCGCGTGAAGAGCCGGGGCTCAAACACCCCAGCGCCCAGAGCTTCTCCATGGCACGCGCCCCTTTGCTGACGGTCAGCTCCAGGAGACTTAAACGAGGAAGCTGTGTGAACACCATGCTTTACACACTGCTCAGATTATTTAAAAATCACTCAAATTTGGGGCGCCTGAGGGGCTCAGTTGGTTAAGCGTCTGACTCTGGCTCAGGTCGTGATCTCGCGGTTCGTTGAGTTAGAGCCCAGCGTCGGGCTCTGTGCTGACAACTCGGAGCCTGGAACCTGCTTCAGATTCTGTGTCTCCCTCTCTGTCTCTGACCCTCCCCCACTTGCATTTGGTCTCTCTCTCTCTTTCTTTCAAAAATATACAAATATTTTTAAAAATTACTCAAATTTAACATTTTACAAGAAAATTTTCTAGGCTGCTAAGTTTCTTGAAGATACTCATATATTCAAGCCTAGGGCAACAAGCTCCTAATCTTTTCCAGCTAGAAGGACCATTCTGGAACAGGAACAAGTGTTAAGCACTAATATGCAGAAGTTTTACATCTTTAAATCAAGTGACTGAACTCAGTGATGCTGTGAATTTAAATCAGGTCGCGGTGGTATCTACCGACAACTGAGGAGATGGTCCCCAGTCCTCTAAGACATGTGCTGATAACCTGGGGGAGGCCGGGGCTTCGAGCCCCCCTGGTGGGCTCTGGGTGGGGAAGGGCAACTCTGGGGAAGGGAGGCGTGATCTGACGCAGGGCTGGACCGCGTGTGGCCTCCGAGAGGGCTGGGAAACGGCCACTCCGGCCTGGGCGCCCAGTCCCACCCTCACCTGAGTGATCTCCTGGGTGGTGATTTCAATGGCGTGCTCTTGCTCACTGCTGTCGTCCAGGGTGGGTCTGTTTAAGTGCTGGTCGTGAAGGCTCGCTAACTCCTTCATTTTCTGTTTGATCCGGCCAACATCGTACTGTATCTACGCAAAAGAAACCACCAGAACTGCACTGATGCCTGCCAGGCACCGGTCTGCCTCTGAGACAATTGGCTACACTCTAGACTACATGGTTCCGGACTCAGCCAACTTGTCTCACTGATGTGTGGGCAACTTTTAATTCAAGTTATCGAAATGCAAATCCCTCCTTGTTACGTGCCACTTGGGTCTCTCTCTATAACCCAGGTGGTTCCTGCTGGACCCAGTGGCTCAAGCACCCTTTCCGTGGGGTGTGAAGCGAGTGACCTGCAGGCGGGGTTATCCAGGCACGTGCATTCACGTGTCGTCACGCCACTTCTTACGGCAAAAGCACCTTAGCACGTGTCGGTGTCATACAATTACTTAAAAAAATAAAGAGCGTGTGAAACTAACGTTCAACTTACTTCATCCACTCCATCCACCCATTTAGGAGGTGACCGCTTTGTCACACCGATTGAAGCTTCTGGATCTAAGCTAATGCCCGACACCAGAGCCATACGGTCGTCGGCAAGCTACAGGGAAATAAAGGGACATGAAAAAAGTTACTCAGGCTCCATTTTGATCAGCACGCTCTCACACCCTTTTAAATGTCGCTCCCTGAGAAGACCGAGAAACGTAGGAGTAAGTAGTGCACTTGCCTGTATCATAAGCTTGCTTTGGTACTGCTAGCATTTGGGACTGTTTTCCTATCTTTTCATGCACCAGCTCTTAATTTTCTTGGACATACTTGTGAACATGAATTTGACTTGATCTGGCTACAGAAACGTAATAAAAAAAATCAACAGAAGATCCTTAACAGAAACCCCTCTTATTACCAGTTCCACGTACGGACAGGACGGCACGAACCTCAACAGTTAATGTGAGCAGATATAAGTTAAAAAAAAAAATACTCAGCTACAAATGGAACTCACACTGAGTGTTTAACAGGAGCACTTAACAGGTTTACTTAAACACATTGAGCTTATTTCGGAAACGGGACTGAGCCAGTTATCTTGGTCACAGGGTCATTAACCATGTGTTAAAATGTATGAGACAACTGCCTGAAAACGATCAGCAAATTACCCACCATTTGGCAAAAGCAATCCTTAAAAATCTCAATGCAAGTCTGCCTGTCGCTTCCATTCTTCAGTTCAGGGTCCACACGCAGTGTTTTCGCTTATTTTGAAATGATACCCAGAGCTCTGGACTTTTCCCAGGTCTTAGACACTGCCTTCAAAAGCCCAGGGAGGAAAGGCTGGGTCTGGCTTAGTTATGCTGCTTGCATGCCTAGAGGCCACTGGTGAACGAATGGGGTTGAGAGCATCTTGAGGTGCCCTCCCGAGTTCAGAATTTGTAATGCCAGTTTCCCAAGATGGAAATGATGATTGAAAAATAATGGAAAACAGTATACAAAAGTCTTTTACAGGTAATACTTTCTAAATGTTCTAAATCATGCTGCGGAATTGGGTGGAGAATTCATGCTGCTTTTCTTCCCCTCCCTCTTCCTTGCATTTTACCTAAATTCATGTTTTCATTCATTCAGCAAATGCCTGTTTGCTTTTCTAATAAAGAACAAGATAGAATTGAAAAATCAACAGATAAAGGGAAAAAATATGACATAAGCAAAAACCTACATTAGAAGAATGCCTCAAGTCATAAGCCCTGTATCCTCCACAGTTTACAGAAAAATCCCTACAAGCAACCATATCTTGCACCCGCCCCCGCCAGGCCCTGCCCCCGTGGGCTTAGGGCATGCTGTGTGTTCACCATCACACCACGTGCAATGACCGCACCGAAGGCACCAGAACCCTCGTGGTGGCTCCCTGAGCAACTGTGAGTCGTGAGTAAGTTGCCGGCGTTAGGTCACTGTGTGGACCCTACAGGACCCCAGTGTCATTTCAGCTCGCAGATAAATGGTGTGTCATCCGGCCTGCACTATCTGGGGCTCTGAAGTCCATCAAGTGCTAATTTGCAGCCACAGCCACCCTGTTTGTCTTGAAGAGCTCACTAATAGGAATCTTGTATTCTTTTCATTGTTTTAATCCTTACAGAAACTAGATGAGCTAGGAATTACTATTCCAATCTATAAATGAGGAAACTGAAACTCAGGAAAGTCAAGTAGCNAGCCTGCACTATCTGGGGCTCTGAGTCCATCAAGTGCTAATTGGCAGCCACAGCCACCCTGTTTGTCTTGAAGAGCTCACTAATGGGAATCTTGTATTCTTTTCATTGTTTTAATCCTTACAGAAACTAGATGAGCTAGGAATTACTATTCCAATCTATAAATGAGGAAACTGAAACTCAGGAAAGTCAAGTAGCTTGCCCAAGGTCACAAAGCTATTATATGACAGACTAAAACCGGGTCCAAGGACTCCAAAGGCCCCATCTCCTCTGCTCCGCCAATCACCTCGGCGGGCCCGTGAAATGCACTGCAACGCGCGGAGAAAACAAGTCAGGACAGCGAGCCCGCAGCCTGACACACCATGGCAAGACACGGCCCCCAGATCCCTTCCCACCGAGCTGCACCGGGGACAGAGGACCGGGTCCCAGGGAGCGCCGAAGTCCCAACATCAAGTGGCCTTGCTCACTGAGCACCTGCGGGAGCAGCGATGGGGTGCAGACCTCACCCTGCACAGAGCAGAACAGACAGGGAGAAGCCGGGTGTTTCTTCCTCAACCTCCCGCCCCAAAGTCACAGAGAGGTATGCAACCTTGTGCGGGACATACTGATGGAGGCAGGAGGGACAGACCACAGCAGCCGACTCCCAGCGTCGGTCAGCTGCACGGCAGGTGTGGGGCACAGGGCTGTGGGTCTGTTAGAGCAGAACGTGAACTTAAACCTCCAGCTGTTGATACAAAGCAAACCCCAAAACTGCTGAGGTACCTCTTCATGGCTCACAGAATTTCCCCTATGCCAGCTTATTATCTAATCCACCGTATTTTATTAGTAAATCATTTTCGATAGAGTAATACTTCATTTTATTTATGCTTTTAAGCTCATGATCTTTTGTGTACCGTTTTTACTGTTTATAAAAATACATTAAACTAAAAAAGATAAAGATGGTATTTATCTAAATTTACCTGCGTAGTAATCAGTATTGACTTCTCTGAAACAAATGAGAAATAGTCAATCACACGTGAAGTCAGTTGAAGTGGATCCACCTGTTTTTTGTTTTTTTAGGAGTACCTGATTTTGCACAAGAGTTGTGTCGTCCCCTCCCACCCCGAGTGGAAGTTAAAACTAAGGCAAACACATTCTCTTTCAATGCTCTGAGGAAGCCTGCTAATTAAGAGAGCCCTATGCGAAAAGGGCAAAGTCCAGCTCAAAATGCTGGCCCTGGTTTCCCTACGCTGAATCGGGATTTTACCAGCAAGACAGAGTCTTGGCAGTCTTTGGGACTGCAAACTTTAAATCTTGGAAAAATTGTCCCCTTCATCATATAGTCTATGGCCATAGCTCATCATGATAAAGAAATTCAGCAGTACTCAGATGAAATGTGTTATTTATTTTATCAGTATGAAGTTAAAATGAAAAAAAAATGTTTTGAGCTGGGGGGACATAACTGAAGATAAATGTCAATTACTTGAAATAGAAACAAATATGAACATTAACAAAATGAACAAATATGAACATTAAAAAAATCTATGTTACCTGCAAAACAATCACCCCCTTTCAACCTCACTTCACATTTGAAAACATAGTTTCTTATTTTTTTAAGATCCAGGACAATCCTATGCATTTTCAAGTTGCCCTTTTAGTCAATACAGGCTTTTTAAAAAACTGCCAGAGTTTTAATTCTCCTTGCTGAATTGCAACTTAGTCCCCTCTCTGAATATATGATGATCCTGGTCTATAAAGCGTTTCTTAAGTGCACTCGTGCTTCTGAAGGAACAAAAAAATCTTTTTTTTAAATAAAAAAATTAGTAAAAATTCTTAGAATTCCTGAATTCTTGTCTCTGATTTGGGGGTGCACTGCCTGGACCTGGGGTCATCAATGCAGAAAAATTGCAACAGATGTTCAAAACTGCACACCCACAGGGCTCCCTTGCTGGCCTCACTACAGTTATCCTTTGCCCTTGATCCACTTTAGATATTGACGCTTGTCCCTTTAAAGAGCACCAGACAGCACAGTTTTTGATCTATGGAAGGAGCGCGCATGTGCACATGCACACACGAACGAGCGCTTGCACACACACACAGACACAGACACACACATACTCTTCTTATCAATCTGGCTGCTCAAATCTAGAGCCTTTCTACTCCAAGGCAACCCTGCCTTTCCAAGGCTGATGTCGTGTATTGTAAGATTAAGGACGCGGCCAAGCCTCTGTAGAGATGCGCGGTCGGACACCCTCCCCCTCCACCCCATATCTAAAAAAATAAATACATAAAGGAAGTTCAGCCATAATGGATCGGTAACAAGAAACAATACTGACAATTTTGGATTCTTTGTGGCAATGATCACTTATGAAGTCCAGAAGGGACACTGAAATTATAGCCTGGCCACTCTCACTTGCACGTGAGATGACCCAACAGCGTGTATGATGCAGTCACACCACAAGCCTGACTTGCTGGGCTCAGGTGGCTTGGGGGCTGTGCTAACAGACAGTGAGGCCTCAGAAATCCCAGGTCTCTGAGGGAGGGAGGAAGCCTGTGGATGAAAAAGCACAGGGCATGTCAGCCCTGCAGTGTGTGTGTTTTTTAAGCCTGTGATAGTTTAGAAAGTGATTAATTTTTCTGGTTATGAGACAATAAACGTTCAAACTAGACACTTTTTTAAAATGTACAAAAAGTAGAGAAATAAAAGCCAGAGAATCACACCACCCAGATAGAAATGCTGCTGGGATCCCTGATTCTCCTTTGCTCCCAGCTACTGTGCACACCCTGAGAAGTGGGGACAGGTGATGGCCTGCGCCGTGGGAGTCATCCTGCCTCAGACCTGATCTGTGTCCCCCAGTGACAAGCTTTCGGAGAGGACTGCCCCCTGTTGTACAAACAGGGACATGAAGCCCGCACCCCTGCCCCGGATAGAGACTTTCCAAGCAGGTGACCAGTGGGCCCAACCTGGGCCCAACCCCCATGTCCTGCTAAATCACTCTGCCCTGCCCAGGCTATGTGCTTGGAGAGCTTCACACTGACATCTTGTAATTTTTATTATGTCCAATTATGAATTTTAAAAACCCAACAGGCTGGGAGATGGCGTTGCTACCGGAAGGGATGTAAATGAGAGCAGGGAACAAAGGAGAGGGTCAGACACTCTGTTACTCTCTGGGTAAGAGAGTAAACGGTGGGTGGGCTTCCTCCTGAGGGGCACCCCACTTGCTACTTCTGGAGAAAGATGAAGAGCGGCATCCCAAGGCGCAGAGTTTCACATGGATCCGCGTAGGAGAATGACAGTCTGATGTGGACATGCTGTAAGGTACTACCAGACGGCTTCACTCTGGGAGACCCCCAGGGACACAGGAATTCTGCGCAGGCCCCAACTCCAGAGGGGTGGGCTTCTAGCTAGCTCGTGCCCAGAACCGGGGGGTCACTCTCACTGACCCCAGAAGACACTGACTCCAAGCCCTGTGGCAGCTGTGGGGAACCAGGGCTCTAGACACCGTGCCCAACTGTCCCCAGCTCCTAACTCAGCACCTGGAACTGAATGGTAACAAATATGCAGTTATAATTAGCTGGGTCAGCAAATAAGTGCGGTGAATGAAGTAGATAAAATACATGTCATGTACATGTATTTTAAAAGACACAGTGGTCCCGGATGAAGGACAGGAAGGGCCAAGTGAGGTGCTCACGAGGACGAGGTGGCCGTGCGGACCCAGAACGCAGGCTGACAGGTCTAGAGAATCCCAACAGCACCAGAGTTGGGTGTGGCTCAGTGGCCGTCTGGGCAGCGTCTCTGGTGACAGGATGTGGGGGCCCCCTTTAAGCCCCCAGAAGCCAAGAAGGAAAGCACAAGGGCCCGCTTGTCCCCGCTGTGGGTAGCCAGTTTCTGAAGAAGCAGGAACGCTTGGAACACGGCTCCCAGGGCAGACCCCTGGGGACCACGACCTTAGACGTGCTCCTCACGTGGAGGGCGGCCAGGTCTTCTTCGACGCATGCTGTTCTGTGGTTTGTTATCTACCCCCCATCACACACTTCCTTTTGGGGGCCGGAACACTTCCAAACTATTCAAGAAGGGGTGCATCTATCCTAAAAGGCCTCGGCTCTTAGCCCCCAGGCCGCCGTGCCTTGCGAGTCTGGTCGGCAAACCCACGCGCATCCCGTCCACTGTGCCGCAGAGATGCCGAATTCCACTGTGGGGGAGCCGCAGTCACCTGCTAGCCCTCCAGGGCCGGGTGCTGGCAGGGAGGCCACGGTACCCGGATCAATGAGCTACCCGCTTAGGGTACCTGCTTCCAAATAGGAATTGTTTCTCAATGACAGAAGTAATCCATGCATGTGTTTTAAAAACCAACACCCAGCCTAAGAAAAGGGTAGGCAACAGAAAGGAAGAAAGGAAGTTTCTCTTCCATCCCAGGCTTTTCCTGGAAGGCATCCACTGTTGACTGTTTGTCTCTTCAGAAATTTCCTAAGTACACACAAGTGTAAACGGGAGTCACTCTTCACAAAAACAAAACCCCCAAGAGCGAGAACCACGGCTTCCACACGATGTTGCATTGGGCCCCTTCCCGCTCAGTGGTGGCTCTGGGGGCTCAGGCTGCCGCGGCCTCCCGGACAGACAGACGGACTGCACGCCTCGAGAGGCACAGGGACTCGAGACGCTGTCCGATTTGCCGAACGAGCTCTCAATCCGGCAGGTTGTCTGCCATCTGTTGCTATCACTGACTAGTCAAAAAAGTTTTCAGAACTTCCGGATGGATCTTAATTCTACTAGTTAGGAGCTCCACTGGTATTGAAGACAGACACCCCAATCCTGCCTCGGGGGTCATAGCTAAATTAAAACAAACAAAACTAAAAAATACCTCCTTTCCAGTCCTTTTTAAAAGGTCTGCCCTCAGGAAAAACATTTTTATCCTTCCACAGCAGAAATGGGTAACAGAGACACCAAACTGACAGCCACAGTTCAATCCCTTTTTTCCTCTGCCCTTTATTAGCGCTTCTAGAATAAAGTGCTAGGAACAGGCACCCTTTCCATCTTGTGCGTGAATTGCTAGTAAGTCTTGT
Source organism: Crocuta crocuta (assembly GCF_008692635.1). Classification (NCBI taxonomy): domain Eukaryota; kingdom Metazoa; phylum Chordata; class Mammalia; order Carnivora; family Hyaenidae; genus Crocuta; species Crocuta crocuta. The sequence continues at coordinate 338,969 of NW_027532250.1, forward strand.
GCCGGGAAGGGAAGGGGGCAAAAAAGGGGGACCCTCCAAGGACGAGCACAAACGGGGGGTCAGGGGCCTCCCCCCGACAGAGTGACTGTGAAGCCTCCCGAGCAGGTCCCCAGGTTGTGAGTCCCGCTTCCTGCGGGCTCTCACCACCCACCATGTCCTCCACGCTCTACCTGAGCAACCTGGCCGCACGCTTCGCGGGAAGCAGGGAGTTACCCACATCATAATCCTAAAAACAATCTGGCTTTCTTTAAGTTCAAGAAAAGGCTCAACCTTTACTATTTCTAAGGTTGAGACACGTTCCCAAGAGTAGCAAATAATTGTGCCTTAAACCCTTCTCTAAACCACCAATTTATCTGGTGTGAAAATATGTTAATACATCCTGAAGATTAAATTGATAAACACAACAATTATCAATAATCAGAATAAATAGTAAAATGTGTATCAGCTCTGTTGGTATTCCGTATATGACCAAAGACATCAAAAAAAAAAAAAAAAGGCATAATTTTATTAACATACAAAAATATTGAAAACACAATACCTCATCCAGCTCCTGAAGAAATAGGTTGTTCCCATCAGTCCCATCCGGTTAGGGATAGCAAAAAAGAAAGAAGGATGGGGACAGACAGATAAGGCATGGTCAGTCAAGAAAACACTTTGGTCTTAAACAGCTCTAAAGTTGACTAAAAATAAAGATCCACTAACCAAGGCATTTAAGAAATCTCCCCCTTTTGACTGTTCCTTAAAAAAAAAAAAAAAAGGTACATCAATATACATGTATTCTTTTATTTACTGTGACTGTTGTTTCGGTGCATGAGATGGGAAACAATAAAGAGTTGTAAAAATTAAAATGCCATAAAGCAAATAAAATACACTTGCTTCAGTCTCACAACAATATAATGCTAATCTGTTCCATAAATATCAAACACCACATACAACATTCTAAATTTCCCTTAGGAAGGTACAATAATTTGAGAGCAAAGCTAAAATGCAGTTTTACCAGGTCAAGTAAGTGTATATTTTAGCATGTAAATGAGCTCTGCAAATGCAGCAGAATTAGCAAACGGACAATCCACAAAAATGGTCGATGGCCGTATTCGGATAATACTGGAGCGACCACACGTGTAAAGTCCCTACAATGTTCAGTCCCGCAGACACGGCTTTATCCGCGGTAATACGCTAGCCGAGAATCCCTTCTTCCCCGGAGACAGACACAGGTGGTACAAGAAAAGAAAAACTCTTCCCATTTGCTGGCCATTTATTATTATTAGTCCAGAAAGCACACAGTTATTTGTAAAGCTATTATAAAAGCAAGTAAACAAAACAAAAAGAGGAGGAGAGATTTTCTTAAGGGGGGAGCAGGAAGGAAGAAGCACCAGCAGAGGATGAGGTTTCAATTTAAAACTAGAGGTTCTTTTTTAGATCAACACGGAACTCTCTCTTCCGAACAGATGTTTACCAATGATAGATAATTTGAAGAACTAGGTCTTTTCATTTATTTGCTTATTTCTTTATTTTTACTTTTTTGCAGGATTGATCACTGCAATAATTCGTGGTCAATTTCAACAATCCACTGTGTTTTGTTTTGTTTTTTAATGTTCAGCAGTAAATTCAGAAAATTAAAAAACATAACTTCCTTATTTAAAAATTAATACTGTAAATGAAACTAAATGAAACCAAAATATTATTAAACAAGGACAGTAATAAAAAGTGTAATCAAGCAGTATTCCTTCATGTAAAACTTCAATTAGCTGACATTATAGAAAGCTGAAAGTCCTCTTCACTCCTTCTACAATTTGCCATGAGAACAAAGAGAATTATATTTATATACACACCTGGCCTTAAATGTAGTACTAGAAAATTTTAATAGAGAAGATGGTGTCAAATGGCAATCTGATTTAATTACCTTTTACTTTAAGAAGGAAAAAAAAAAGACAACGTTTTTATTTTTTAAGAGCTTTAACATTTTCATCAAGACAGCACTGAAATGCTTTTATGAATACAACAGAGGGTGAAACCCCTAACTTCAGCGCTGCAGTCTGTACATCTGCCCCTTTCTGCAGCAGGTACCTGGCATCGAGTCTTCGAACAAAGTACTGCTGCCTCGGGTCAGCTCTCTGCCACACGTGAGCCTGTCTTCTTAGATTATTAACCAAGCACACGCCCTGATCTTTCGGTTTTTACAATTCCTAGTTGATAAGAGGTGAAAGCAGAATCACGGGCTACATAAAGGCTCTTTTTGCTGTAAGTAAGAAAACTAAGCTTCAGAACGTATAAAATCCATCTTCCCAGAGTCACAGAGCGTTATGGCTCCAAGAGGACAGACCCAGGTGCTGAGGCCTCTTTCCACCAGACCTTCCCACATCTCTAATGTCATTAACACTTCAGGGAATTACTAGCGATAGGCAGCTACTACCACACCAGATTGGGAATTAAATTCAGAGGTCATCATGCCAAAGAGTCCCCACCCACCCCTCGCCCATTTTGCTACTTAAAAATAGAGGGACTTCAAAACTCCCCCTGCCACCAAATTACCAGAAAATTTAGTCAAGATCCAAATTAAAACATTTAGAATTACCATGCGGAAAAACCAAAATACAGCCAGACGAACACACGTTACTACACATCATCACCTTCTAAATCTTTATAATGTCTAACTCTAGGTTTCTGACCTGCCAATGGCATATAACCAAGCAAATATTGAAAACTCCAAGTAGCATGTGGAATTTATAGTCTAAAGAACTTTCTACATAAAACTGAAAAATAAGTGGAAACCCATCTGTGTTTACTCAGGAAGTCTGGAAAAGTTGAGCAAAATGAGCTGGAAGTACAGGTCTATGCTATAGTGATATTTACTTTATTTCCGTTACTGCCAAAATAAAAGTTTGCTTCTCTTTTATCCAACAAAGTACCCTTATTCTCAAGTAAGCCTCACTGCTCAAAGGGAATCTTTGGAGGCAGGAAAAGCAAATAGATCTAAAGAGAAATATACAATGATTTCATACTTGGAGTCTAAAGAGAGAGCACTAATTTTCCAACAGACTTAGTGTGGACTAGAACCTTCTGTATGCTAGTAAAAATGGACCGCATATGGTTGTAAAGTGAGACACAGAGAGATGCTATCCTACACTGGAAGAAAAAAGCCACCACATTTAAACAATAGGACCTTCCATCTTACTGGGGCCTGCAGCAACACTCCTGGGCACAGGGCCCTGGGGCCAGGCTGGCCCGAGGCCGTCCCAGGTCCCTGGCTCTGTAAGTGGGGGACACCAGGCAAGCTCCCCAACCCCTCCAAACCTCAGTTCCTGTATCTGTAACGTGAGAAAAACAGCAGCACCTGTGTGACAGAGCTCAGTGAGGTTGCATATGGAAGGTGTCCATGTGCTCGGAGCACACAGTAAGCTCTCAATAAATCTCGGCTTCCGTTAGTCAAGATGGAAGGACTTCAGGTTTCTTATAACCTCAGCTAATCCTTAGTATCTCTTCTCCCCCTAAAGCGCACCATGTTTTATTAAAAATAATGTGCTGGTTTCAAGCTAATCTAAGACCAATTAACTCCAGCTTCCATTTATAGATTACGCATTATTTTAAAGCAGAGGACAGATCAGGCAGTAAACATGGACAAACTGGCTCCAAACCCTCTGCCAGAGCCATTTCAGATCCAAGGCGTCGCCCAGCACCCCGTCAAGATCAGAACAGCAACTCAACCACTACTTTTCATTCATTCGTTTAAGACTTTACACACTTTCTTGAACGATTATTTTCCTTTGTAAATTCATTTCAGCCCCTTCAAGCCAAGCTGCCTATAACTGCATGAATGAGGTGGTGCCTTAAACCCTGTGCCTGGCTGATACGATGTCAAAGTTGTGTCAGCAAAGTACTGGAGCCACTTCCAAGGATTTCTGCACAGCACTGGCCTAGCAGGCACAGCAAGGCTGTTGACTCTCCCTCCTTTTCAGATGGAAGCCAGGGGCTGCCAGGGCTGCGTGCCTTGGTCAGGAGAACCCACACGCTGGACCAGAACTCAAGGAGGCAATGTTGAATCCATGCAGCCCTCAGAAATCACCCACCTCAAACCTCTCACTTTATAAATAAGGCAAAAGATGTCGGAAGAGATCAAAGAGCTCGCCTAAAGACACATTCTGAGTCAGCCACAGAGTGAGGACTTAACCCTAAATTCCCAGACTCGGAGTCCAGTGCTCTTTCCTTTATTTCACACTGCCGTGAGGCACGGCTATAACAGGGGTACCTAAGACTGAGGCCCAAACACAATGAATGACAAATGCCAACAACTGCATTTTGCTGCAAGTCTAAAAAAATAAAAAAATAAAAAATTAAAAAAATTACCTCCCCCCCCCCGTTTGTGTCTAACCATCAGTTTTACCAACATCAATACAAGCAAAACCACAATTAAGGAGAATTTTGTTCAGCTCTGGCTGCTAAACTTTAAAAAGCATACAGAAAAACCAGATTTCATTCACAGGCAAGAAACTTAACCAGGCTGTGTTAGCCGGGGCTGCGGAGCTAGAGAAAGCTCTCGGCAGGGAGGAGGCTGCAGGGTCATCAGACAGAAGAAGGAAGAGGCCTCCCGTGTCAGAGACCCAGAGGGCCAGCACCAGAGCCAGGACCACAGGATACAAGGTACAGACTCGGGGTTCATGCAGGCAAGGGCTGTTTGGGCAGTGCCAGAGGGAACTGGAATTTTCTACAGCCACCACCGAACGTGGTCGAGGGAGGGAGGCATAAGGGTTATCGCAGACAGGATGTCGGGTCAAGGACCTTTAGGTCTCTGCTGGCCCTCGGGACTCAGCTGGCCTGTGGCTGCATATCCTCCTTAAATTCCTGCTTAGCTGTGACATATTTGCCTGAATGCTGCATCAACCTGTTTCAGCAGGCATGTTTATGGTGCACACGACAAGCCCACCGTCGCCACCGTGTAACTTGTTTTTTTCCCCTCAAAGCAGGATGCAAAAAAAAAAAAAAAATGCATGTTTAAGTTCCTTGAATGATATGGCTTTGGGTGTACTGTGTTTTGAGGTGTGTGAGATACACACATGCACACAACCTTATAATTAAGTAAAAAAATCACAGCCTTTTCCTTAAATAAGGATGTGAAAATTCAGATTTAGAATTTGAAACCAAACAAAAAGCCCCCAAAACCCTCTCCCCTAAACTATCAGCTCAATGTGGTTCTTTATTTTGGCTTGTGTGTGAGGTAACAAACACACAGTGAAATTAACTTCTGCAGCTTTTTCTTCTAACTAGGAACTAGAAATCTCGGGTTATGATTTTTTTTTTTAATTAAGTGAAACTCTAGAATTTAGTTGCTTCTTTTTTAACCTGGGTTTTAGTCGATATTTACAAATTGCCTCCTTTTATTTTGCTCACGGTTTTCATATGACCTGTAAATATCTTTTCAGTTTTTATTTATAATGTTTCATACAGAAAAGCATGTAAAATGTATGTATACTGTCACCTCACAGGTTCATCAGTAGGATTTAACAATCAGTAATGCTTTGCCTGATTAGTTTCATTTATGGGGGGTTAAATACACAAAATAAGTGGCATTTTAACATTTTACTGCTGAACATTTCAGTAGGTATCTCTAATAAAATTAAGGAATTTAATTAAAGTAGCTGAAATAAAGAATAATTTCTTAATATCATCTAAAACCCAGTCCATATTCAAATTTAATAGCTTTGATTTTGTTTGCTCTGCTACATGGTTTTGAAATTTGCAATTCAGAAATGAGGTGTTAAATTTCCTAGGAGCCAGATTTGCAGTGAAAAATGCTGCAGAAGTTATTGGCTGAAGTTTTAAAAAATTGTGCTAGACCTGCCTTTTCCCCTCAAAACGCTTACAGCACTTTTCCAACTTCCAGAAAAGTCGGAAGAATTATACCCTCTACTAAGTCATGTTAACATCTTGTCATATTGGATTTTGTGTGTGCGTTGTGTGTGTGTGTGTAGAACAGTTTCTGGTAAATCAATTGTTAGCAAACTGAAGATGAAATAATTCACCTCTAAATACTTGAGAAAAATTTGACATGCCATGTGTTTTTTCAATGCACACAATTAAAAATATTAACGTGTGGGTTTTTTTTCCATTCTAACTTAAGCAAACCATTTTTGTTTAATTGCAAATTCTATTTTTTAGAGAGACTGAATTGACTACAGGGATATTTTAAATGATCTGACTGCTTGTAACCTGAGAAAAATTTCAAATAGACAAATATCAGTATGTAACATTTTAAATGGTGAAACATACAGAAAATATTTTTCTTATGTTCTGACATAGATATGTATAGTTTGATTCGGAAATCTATTTTCCAGAAATTGCCCGAGTTAGCTAAATAGAGCTATACCTTCTTTGACATACCTAATTTTCCCAATTGTATATACTTCAGCTGTCCATGTTTAACTATTCGACTTCGCTTATACATCTATTTTTTAATTGCCTAACTTACAAAACCATCTTAAAAATCGGTCTGGCTTACAGATGCACTTTTAAAACGCTGCCCGGCTCAGACATCAGGTTTTTAGACTGTCTGACTTAATGATTAATAATAAGGATAATAAAAGTCTCATGTTACCCAACAGTTCAGGGCGTTTTGAACTTTATACAATTAAAAATTTAAAAGTAAACATTGTTTCAATAAATTAAAAACCGATACCTTAGAAACATTAACCCGAGTTTTAGTTGCTTTTTTTTTTTTTTTTTTACCCCCATCAGGTAGCATAAAATCAAGCCATTCGAGGAATATGCAATATGCAATGCTTATATCTTATTCGATAAAACCAAAGTTCCACTGAGGAATTTTATTCATTCAATTTCTACTCTCGAATTCTTGGCTTATTTCAGAGCATTCTTTAAAAAAACAAAACAAAACAAAAAAACCGGCACTGGAATTAGCCGTTTCAATTCACACTTATTTTAGTACAATACCGTTTCTTTCAGTTTACAAAGGCAAAACAACAAATTTTTAAATAAATAAAAATCTAAACATACTCCGTCCCTGTTTTATATGCTTTTTGACCTGAATTTGCACAATTTTATTCCTGAAACCGTTCACACGGCTTAAAATAGGTTTCCTATAGGAGCAATATGGCCAAAGACATTCTCCACTTGTGAGTTACAAAAAGGAAAACTGTCTTTGTCAGCCATCAAGACACATGGCATGATTTTTCTGAAGCATTTAGTAAGGTCCTAAAGGAAAAAAATTAAAAGGCAATACAGTCCCTAAGAGGTGAAATTAAGTGTGAGGTCCCCAGCGCTGTAGATTTCAAGTATAATCCCGAAGAGTCTGGCTTGGGGGTGATTTTATTCCCTTCATCCTCTAAGGCTGCTTCTCTTCAAACCTAGCCTGTCCATAGCAAGGAGCCCCCCACCCCCACTACAAACTAGTTTCCTAGTTTTCTTCACTTTTCAATTTAAGATCTTCCAGAGCTAATCACCGCCGTGCGGGGACCATGCAGACTGGGCCGGATTTACCAGAGCAAAGAAAGAGCAAGAAACTGAAGCTCAGAAAGAAAGGTAAAGGAGACCTCACCAAAGACAAACAAAAAAAAGCCCCTCAGCAGTCTTCCCAGGCCCTCCCTCTAAAAGATTCTACCGCTGGGCTAAAGAAAGGTTCAGGTTAATTAAATCAAAATACATGTGCTATTTTGAAGGTTAATTTTCACACACAGACCATGGGTTTTTTTTTTTTTTTTCCAAAAGTTCGANCTGGGAAATGCAAAACGAAGGACCGAGCACCTTACAGTCATCCCAAACAGGAGCCCCCAGAAAAAACAGTGAAGCAATTATTCCTGGGGAACAGGGCCCCACACAGGGCCGCGAGGCCATTAAGAGAAAACGAGTGAAACAACAACACACACGCACACACACACCCCTCAACTGCTTCCTCTTTTGGGGGAGGGTGTCGTTCATTTGCAAAGCTTTGGGGCTCGGCGATCCTGCAACCCAGAGTGAGGCTCAGTACCGGGGAGTGGGAGGGAGGGGGAGGGGGCTTAAACACAAAACAAAAACAACAAGGCTTCAAGAAGGCCCCAATTTTTCCAAATCTCCGTGTTAAAACACACACAAATTGGANATTGCTTCTTCTTTTTCTTTTTTTTTTAAACAGAGAGACAGACAAGAGACAGACAGACAGGCAGAGCCGCAGTGCACACGGTGCGTGTGTCGGAGAGGCCGCCGGGAGACTCACCGCAGCAATGCTACGTGAATGCAGAGGGCTGGAGGTGGTGTGACTACTCACTTGCTCGGCTAACAGCTGCCGGTTTTGGATGGAATTATTCCGCAACAACAAGAAAGCGTCGGTTAAACGCCTGGTGGCCATGTCTCACCCTTTGTGACCCCCCTCTCAGGGGCCCCCCGCCCACTTAGCACTCCTGGTTTGTTCACTTTTCTTGCTCGCGGCCGGTGGCCGGGGCGGGCCCACCCTTCACAGAGCCCTGCCCGGGCAAGGCCTCGAGCCAAGCCGGGCGCAGCCCTGCGCTTCGCCCAAGCGCGGAGACCCCTCCCCAAATAAGCACCTAGGCTTTCCAATTGTCTGACTCCCACTCCTCAAGGCCTGCCTTCGATCTCTAAGCACTTAAATCCCCCCAATCCTTGCGGCGCTAGCCAACGTCCCAGAGACCCCACCCCAATCCAACCTCGGATCTACAAGCGTCTCACTCGCCAATCCGGCTGTGGGCTGGGAGGCCCTGAAGCCCCCTGCCCCCCTTAGTCTCGGAGACCCCCTCCCCAAGGGTCTGCGCCCCCTACCCCTAACTTGGCTCACACGCGTCCAGGCCGTGCCCTGAGGCCCGCCTGTGACTCAGTGTCCCCACCAGAGGCCTGGCCAAGGCCTCCTTTGGACAAGCCGAGCCAAGGCCTGGGCCCTGAACTCCAGGGCGCCTGGTGCTCCCTCTGGGCCTCGTCTGGGCCTGCTGAGGCCCGGGCCCGGCCTCCTGACCCCTTCCCTGTCTGGGCGGCCCGGTCCTCCACTGCCACAGCGGCCTGGCGGCCTCCAGGAGGGCAGCAGGGCCTGCCTCCCCGGCCTCCTCACTCCTCTTCTCCGGCTCCCTCCATCCCCGGATCTGACTGCAGCTCAGCCCCGGGCCGTTTCCGCGCTGTGGTCCCGGGTTCTGGCGTCCCCCCTGGCCCTCTTCCTGTCCGTCCCTCGCGAGTGCCCCCCTGCGACGTTCGCAAGGCTTGCTCGCAACGTTCCGGGCGCGGGAGCTNCGTGGCGGGGGGGGAACCTTCGGGGAGTCGGGGTGCCTCGCGCCGCACCCCGAAAATTATTTGCACATTCATTCCGCCACCATCCCGCAGCGATGTGACCTCCCGGCGCACGGCGAAGCCCCCTCCCCCCGCTCGGAGAACACATATTGTGAATAACAACCGGCCGGTCGTTGGGTAGGAACATCAGATTAGAACGTGTCCGCGCTCTGTTCCTTTCCCTTGAGCACACTCGTCACCCTGCAAGCAGGCCCTTGTTTATGCAACCGGCTCGGTCCCCGGGGCGAGGGCGCGGGCTTCCTCCCGGCAGGGCCCGTGTTTTATTCATCTTTGTCCCCACTGCCCGTCGCACCTGGCTGGCAAGGGGCTCCGGATCCATGTTTATTAAATATGCGTATGAATGAAAGAGAACCCCGCGTTTTAGTCCCCAAACTGACTGACCTCTGTGAGTGACTTTAAGCCTTTAGAA
>NW_027532250.1:348718-354011 GCF_008692635.1 Crocuta crocuta
TGCCCTGTCTCCCTCTCTGGGGCTATTGTGAAGATCAAGTAAGATAGGTGAAAACCTCTGTAAACCATCAGATGCTGAGCAAATATTATATAGGAGGGTTATCCATTCATCCCCTTTGCCGGGAAAGCTTTTAACAAAGTAATTCCTGGCTTGTTTTTCAGCAGATGGTGGTCGCCTTTCCTGGTCAGTCTTAAATATTTATTGCGGGACAATCTCGTTCTTACATTTAGGAAATCAATCAGGCTTCCATTTCTTTGAGGGAAACGAACAGGGCTCGCACACATAAATAATGGAAGAAAAATCCTCGTATTCCCAAAACAGCCACCTCAAGCAGCCCAGGAGCTCAACAGCAGAGGGATCATGAAGAATCCAGGCGATTGGCAAAGGCAGCGTGTGCAGCTCTGAGCCAGCCGCAGCCAGGCCTGGGATTGTGCGCATGAAACAGTGTTAAGTGAAAAGAGGAGGGCTGGGGGGGGGGGGGGGGGTGGAGGATGTAAATCATTATATTTGAATGTTCCTTGGCTGTTTAATTTTCCTGTCAAGTGGCTTAAGCCTGATTTTTTTTTTTTTTTAAGCATTCCCTCATGGCCAAGTATGTGTTTCCTTGGAATTGAAATCTGGGTTGATGGTTTTATATTTTAAAAGCTTTCATTGTGACTCATTCTTGGCCTGGGAGAGGATTCTGTTCTACTCCCCGAGCTCAAGAGCCTGGGTGTCCTGTTTCTTGGGCTCCGTTCATCCCCACTTTCTAACATTTTGCCAATGGATCCAAGAAGTCACTTTTGGAGACAAGTGTTTTATTGTGTTCCTGTCATCTTCAGTGTGGAAGGGAACCGTAAATGTGGAATTTCCCGGCCGAAGCCAGACGACGGCAGGGCCAGGGTTTCAATTCAAGCGCTGACAAGTTCGTGGTCGGACAGCACGGGGTCAGCAGCGTGAGACTCGCCCTCTTCGCCGCAGAAGCGCAGGGCGACGAGGCTGGTGAAGCCCTCGCGTGGCCCCAGCATCGAGCCAGTGCTCCACAAACGGGCAACGTGGGTTCGTACAGCAGCCGCCTTGCTGACACACAGAAGGCTCGGCTCCCGTCGGCTCGGCTCTCCCTGGAAAGCAGCGTTCCAGAGAGCAGGGCACGGTGGTGGGGACTGGGCACCCTCCAAGCACATTTTCAAGATTCTTGTTCTGCGGTTTGGGAATCCAGATGTGTCTACAATGTACTCTCATGTTTGAGACTATTTCAACAGTCTCACATGGAAACCTTTTAACTCTGACCTTTTTAGCGCCCACTGAAAGGCAGATGGTCATTTTTTTTTTTTTTTAATCAAGATGAACTGCAAAAGCCTGATAAATATCGTATTCGCACAGATCTGACCTAACAGGCAGATGCCGGCCAGATGTAGGAACCAGGAACTTTATGTTTTGTGTCCCCAAACAGCTCTTCGAAACCTTGAGTGTTTCTAACCTCAGAGAACTCCCCCTGGCTCGGTCTTCAGCCACGACGCCTCTCCCGAGCAGAATAAATCCGGCTAGAGGCCATAGTTCTGTTTTGTCCAGACCCCATTTTGCCAGGTTTTTATACCAGACAACTCAGTTCAGTGGGCATGTCCACAGACCTAGCAGTGGTTGTATCTAGCCCTTGCCAGGCGTCGCTAAAAGGGTGAAACAGAAATACCCTTGCCGTCAAGGAATTTGCTGTGTGCACCGACTCCGCCCGCACGCCGGTTCTTTTTTTTTTTTTTTAATTTTTTATTTATTTCTAGGAGAGAGAGAGAGACAGCGTGAGCAGGGGAGGGTCAGAGAGAGAGGGAGTCACAGACTGAAACAGGCTCCGGGCTCTGAGCTGGCAGTCAGCACAGAGCCCGACGCGGGGCTCGAACCCACGAACCGCGAGATCAGGACCTAAGCGAAAGTCGGCCGCTTAACCGACTAAGCCACCCAGGCGCCCCACCGCACGCCGGTTCTTACAGCCGGCCTCCCTTCCCCTCCGTCTACCCTGCACACTGCGGCCGCGGTGACCTTTCCAAAGCGCAAACCTCATCATGTCACTGCTTGATTGAGGCCCTGGAACAGCTCCCTCCGGCCCACACCAGCGATGCTCAGCAGAAAACAGGTGCTCTCTAAGCCAGGCCCTCACTAATAGTAACTAATGACGGTCTTTTCATGGTTGGCAGAAAAAAAAAAAATTAAGTTAATTGATGGAATAGTCTCCACTTTCGGTGTTACTTCCCTCACTTTTCTTAAGCCTTCGGTCGCTGCTACCCCTTGGCTCTATTGTACTAGCAGGCTGCATCTGATTGGTCCAGAAACATGGGTTTCATTCATTTTTTTTCACATATCAGTATTTCCTGGCATTCTGCCAGTAGCTCATGTGGCTTTTCAACATGGTGGAGTGGTCACTGGGATGGAGGCCTGGTGTTCGAGGCCCTTCCCAACAGGCCCACCCTCCGGTGCCTAGAGTTCAAGTCTGCCCCTTGGCGTGGCTAACTCTTCCTTCAAGATTCAGTCCCATGTGTTGCCTGGTGTAACAAATGTTTGGGGGATCAATGAATACATGGATTGATAGAAAGATGAGACTAAATATATTAAGTACCTAAGAATATCAGACCATCAGGACCCTAAATGGGCAGCATGGACAAAGAGTACAGTCACCCTGTCTACCCCGTCACTTGCTGTGACTTTGGCCACACTGACCTTCTTACTGTTCCTCAAACCTTAGCACGGGCTGGCCCCTCTCACCCAGGCTCTTCACGTGACTTGGCTCCTCATGACTGAGGTCTCAACCACCACCCCACATACAGTAGCCTCTCGACATTGCTCATGCCCTTGGGAAAGGACTGTCCTCTCCCAGGGCCCTAGGCCCATCACACCGTCTACGCATGCTCCTTCAATGTCAAGACTCCATCAACATCTAACCCCACTGCTTTTGGTCTTTGAGGCCAAGAAAGAGCCCTTTCTGATAATAGCTCATGCCAGCAAAGCATCGCTTCTGCACTCTTTTTTCCTTTTTCCAGGATTATGTTGACACATATGTACTCAAATAAATCAACCTTCCCATCTTAACCATCTCCCTTGGCAGGAACAATACGTTGATGTGCCAAGCCAGCGCTGACCTGCATGACTCACCCCTTGCAAAAATATAAAGGAAATCATTGTGTTTTCACGGTAACAGGTATTGAGACACAGTGGGCTCATCCCTTTCTGGTTTTGTTCCTTCCCATGGCTCTAGCCACTGGCCTGTGTGTGGTGTGCGGTGTGGTGGGCGAGTACAGGGCTGGCTGTAGTCCTCTCCACGTGCCATCCTTGTAGCTTAGCTTGGTAGGGGCCAGGACTCCTTTGGTTACACGTGACAGAACCCAAATCAGACTGGTTTAAGCTTAAAAGCAAATATGGTGGCCCAGATAACTTAAAAAAAAATCAAACAACAACAAAAACAACCTCAGCAAAGCTATATCGAGGGTACATGGTATCAGCAACAGTCTCTCTCTCTCTCCCTCTCCTTCCCTCTCTCTCAGCCTTCTCTTCCTCTGTGTTGGTTTCATGCTCAGGCTAGCTCTCCCCAGGAGGTAGCAAATTGACATCTTGACATTCTGCCCTGGCGTCTCACAGCTCAGCAACCCTAGAGGAAGGACACTTCTCTTCCCTTGTGAGTCCAGCAGAAGTTCTAGAATTAACTCTCATTGACCTGTCCTGAGTCACATCCTTATCTCTAGACCCTCAACCCTCAACCGAGGCCAGAAAGCAGCCATCACCTGATCAGTCAGGCCTGGGTCATGTGACCGCATCCAGACTCCGGAAGGTGAGGGTGTTGGACCCAAGAAAAGGGATATTGGGTGCTCAAATGCAACAGATTTCTGCCTTAGGCCAGTTTTCCATCCTTGCTCTGTGCCCTTTACACAGCACCATCTGCCTTTCCTTGAAACTCACTGCCCTGACTTCCAGAGCGTTGGATGTGACTGTTTCTCCACAGTCTCTCTGTCACCCAGCCCCCCCAATGCGGATTTGCCCCCAGTCTTTTGTTCTTGATTTTCTTTTCTTTTTTTTTAGTTCATTTTTTATTTTATTTATTTTTTTGAAAGAGAGTCTGTGAGCGAGCGGTGGAGGGACAAAGGGAGAGAGAGAGAGGGAGAGAGAGAGAGAATCCCAAGCAAGCTCTACATTCAGCATGAAGCCCAACACGGGGCTCGATCCCATGACCCCGAGATCATGACCGAGGGAAATCAAGAGTTGGACGCCCAACCGACTGAGCCCCCCCGGCGCCCTGTGCTTGCTTTTCCTGTCCTATTCACCTGCCTGTGATTTCAGATGCCACCTGCTGCTTGGCTCTCACCACAGATACCACCTTCTGCTCGAGCCTCTCATTCTGAGGGCTCCATTCCAGCGGCTCAAAGTTCCCTGCATGTCCTACACAGGCCACACAGGTCCCTGGTACCCTCTTTCTCTTTTTTTCTTTCCAAAGTTCAGGAGCAAACCTAGTTAAATGTTTTCTTTGGCTCTATTAGATGTGACTTCACTCTTCCCCCCTGATGGGATCGACAGCCTGCTTCATGTCTTTTTGATGGAAATAAAGGCTGATTGAGTCAGACTCGTGTCAAATTATCTCTGGAAATATGACTGGACGTGGGGTCTGGGTGAAGCTCATTTGATTCTCTCTGGGTGCTCCGTTTCTCGTGAGGAGCCAGGGGAGCGGCGTGTGTCTTACGCACACCTTCCAAAGGAGAGGCGTTCACAGGTGCATGGAGACGGCAGAGAGGTACACCTTGATGTACCTGTGGGTCACTCGTGTGGAAGGCCCCATCCCAGTAGGGTGGGGAGAGTAAGGGAGATCCAGAGAGAAGCCGACTCCTCTGCAGGGATGGAATCTCCTGCTACAAAGGTTATCAGGATCAGGATGTTTAGCACTTCCTTGCTGCCCTGAGGACCATTTTCTGCAATCGGTATTAAGATCTGAGTCAATCAATGAAGGGACCAATTGCTTTCCCAATACGGAAGAATTGAACAACTACCATGAGCCCAGCATTGCGGGAGATGCTGGGCTGTCTGTGTAACACACTCTGCTCTCAAAGAACTCACAGCCTAGCTGGGGACACAAAGCCAACAGACAGGAAACAATTAGTGAGCGATGGAGCTTGAAAAAATATGCCAAAGTGACTATAAAGGCAAGCGGCGGTTCAGAAAAGGGAGAGATTGATCATTTCAACGGAAGCCTCCTTCACAAAGGAGGTAGAGGAAGATCCATGCCTTGAAGGATGGGGAAAGGGTTCAGAAACGGAAGGGCACGCCCGAGCTGGGTGAACCC
>NW_027532250.1:354088-364245 GCF_008692635.1 Crocuta crocuta
GACGGGGGGGGGGGGGGGGGGGAGCTGGTGAGAGGGGAGGATGCTCACCCAAATTATGGCAGAGTGAGATCTGGAGGCCCCGGAAGTCAGAGCTTTAATTTTGACGTTTATTCAGTTCCCAGACGTTCACCGTGTGCCTGAGGATTCAGGATTGCGCAGAAGACACAGGGAGAGTCAGACACAGGAACATCTCATAGTGAGTGCTCCCGTGGAGGGGGGCACCAGGCACACGGACAGACAGAGCGTGAGCGGGGGAGGGGCAGAGAGAGAGGGAAACACAGCAGCTGAAGCAGGCTCTAGGCTCCGGGCTGTCAGCACAGAGCCCGACGCGGGGCTCGAGCTCACGACCAGTGAGATTATGACCTGAGCTGAGGTCAGATACTTAACCAACTGAGCCACCCAGGCGCCCCCAGCTCAGTAAAGATTTAAGCAGGCTTCTTGGAAGGCTTCTCATAGAGTGCTAAAAATCGGCAGGATGTCAAAGGGGCAGAGGCATGATCAGAGCATGTCCAAAGATGTTCTCTGCAACGTCGTTTATCTGAGCAAAAGCACAGAATCCATCTGAACTTCCAACAAAAAGTGACCCGTTAAATAAATTATGGTCCTTCCAGAAAGAATCCAATGGAGCAGTTAAAAAAAAAGCAGCTCAGTATATATTTATTGATTTGGAAAGGTCTCCAAGATATAGTGTTAAGAAAATAAATTGCAGGGGCACCTGTGTGGCTCAGTTGTGCGTCGGACTCTTGATCTGGCTCAGGTTTGAGCCCCGCGTCAGGCTCTGTGCTGAGTGTGGAGCCTGCTTGGGATTCTCGCTCTCCTTCTCTCCCTGCCCCTCTCACATTATTATAAATAAAGATTTATTTGTTTTTTTAAAAAATAAATAAACTTTTAAAAAATAAAGAAAAAATGGTAAGATTCAGAAAAAAATATCGTTTGCCATCTTTCATGTGAGAAATCTATAAATTTCATTGGTAAATGACTAGGTTATCTCTGGAAAGAGACATAGGAGACATGGAATGCTGGATGGTTCTCAGGGAGGGGAAGGGAGAAGAAGACAGAAGACTTCAGGCTTGGTGAGAAGTGAGTCCACAAGGAGACAGTGCTTGAAGCTTGAGTCTTAAAAGGTGCCGAAGGCCACCCAGGTGGATGGTGGACGGACAGTATTCTGGGCCAAGAAGACAGCCCAGACCTCAGGGAAGGGTTGGGAGGAAGGTGCTCTTGGCATAGGCAGCTGTTGGGTCAGCAAAGCCTGGACCACACAGAGCATGAGGTGTTGGGCTGACTTCACGCTTGCTTCCAACACCAGTCACTCACTCACCCCATCGGGCAGCATTATGTGGACCCAGGATGATGGCTTTCGAATGTGTGAACTTGTGGTCTCAGTCTGGCTGTGCGGCTATAACAGAGCACCCCAGGCTGGGGGCTCATAAACAACAGGAATCTGTCCCTCACAGTTCTGGAGGCTGGAGGTCCAAGATCAAGGTGCCTGCACAGTCATGTTCTGGTGGCTGAAGCCGGGAGCTCTGTGGGGTCCCTTATAAGGCAGGGCACCGATCCCATATGCGAGGACCCCACCCTCAGAACCTAATCTCCTCTCAAACGCCCCACCTCCTGACACCGTCACTTTGGGGGTTCAGATTTCAACAAAAGCATCCATGGGGGCGGGGCACACGGACGCTCATGCCCCCGGGGGCGTGGCCATGCTGAACTGCCTCTCCCAGAATTTCCTTCCTCGCTTGTTGACAGTGAGTATGGGCCACAAGGAGATTCCCGCAAGATTTGGAAGGTGCTGTTCCCAACTTGGGGTGAAACACTAAACAAACCAAAGTGGTGGTGCCTTCCCACAGTCCCTTTTCTAGGAGGAGGCAGAGAATAAGCAAGAAATAAATTATGGGAGCTCAGAGATTGAGAAGTGCCTGGAGAAAACCAACAGGGAAGAAGTGGCAGTTGACCAGGACGTTTCAGGAGCGCCTCGTGGAGCACATGGCCTTGATCTGCACCCTGAAGGGCCGCAGCGCCGCCATGTAGACAGCACTCGCACTGAGGGAGTGTTGAGGTCACGGGCTTGGAGGCAGGACGCACCAAGTCTAGGAACAGGAAGGAGCGGGTAGCCTGCACCTAGCATGCGGGGTGAGGCCAGAGCGACAGGTCTTCTTGACCTTGGAAGTCAAAGTCAGGAGACTGGATTGTACTCTAAGAGCATCCTGGGGTCAAGGCCTCTTTCAATGTTGGCCAAGTAAAAGCCCACATGTAACTTTTAGAAAAGTGGGGAAGAAACATGGTTTTTGTGGGGGGGGGGCGAGGGTGTCGGGGGGACGGGGGATTTTCACATCTTGGTCTTTGTCTTCGGCTGAGCTGCAGTTCTTTCCACCCTGCCTCAGGGCCAGCAGGGCCCGCCTGCCTTCTGGTTTCACCAGAATTCCATCTTTCCAAGGAAATCAGACTTCCTCCTGCTAAGGAGTTCTTTCCAGGGCCCCTGATAAAAAGCATTATGTGAAGCTAAATAACTCGTGTGGCTTTACGCTTCATTTCCCTGGGATGCCATTAGCCACATCACATCTTTATGCGACAGAATTTCCTACCCTGTTCTGCCTGGAACAGAGGAAACACAAGGACACGGTGGACTTGGGAAGGCCAGCAGAGGGAGCGCCTAAACATGACAGATGGCAGCCATCTTCCCAGGGGGTCACCGGTCAGCCCCACGTACTCTGGCTCCCGTGCCAAGCCTCCTGGCCATAGCATTTCTAATTGATTTAGAAATAACGAATGTATTGGATGGACGCCCAGAGACCATGCAGGCCAGAGAAGTGGAGCCATTTGTCCAAGGCCACACAGCTGCCCAGGGCCAGCGTTGGCCTTGAACCCAGTTCAACTCCCAGAGCGGCCCTTCAGTGCCCTATCCTGTCCCTCACAGAAGAACGAGTACCTTCCCGAAGTCCTCTGTGAAGACCAGTATCTCCTGCGTGTGGCTCTCAGGAACGATGGGTGCTGGTCCTCATCTCCAAAGAGATGCGATCGCTCGCCTAGTTGACAAGCAAGGGCTGGGGTGAGGCGTGCAGATCAGAGGGAACGGAAGCAGGGAACTATTTACGTGCTGGTAAAAGGGCTCAGACCCTCTTGCCGAGCCACACACACTTCGAACACGCCCAGGTTTCTTGGAACCGCCAGGTGCGTAGTAGATCTTCAGCTAACGCTGGCTGGCTGGGTCAGTGGGTGACTGACCACCTGGAGGGAGCGCTGACCGCACTCGCTTGTCTCCTGTCATTTAAAGACCTAAAACTCCACCTTCAGGAAGCCTTCCTGGACTGATGGACGAGGGAATGGATTCTTTGGCCTTGACTGTTTGGTGTTTCTGGACTTACTAGTCATTCCAGGAAAGGTCCCAGAACTGAGTCTCATCGGCCTGACTTAGGCCACACAACCCAATTAGTTGCTCTCAGCCGGGGACGGAGGCTCCATCGGGCCCACTGCTTCACCTACTCATGAGAGAGCCAGAGATGGGCCAGCTCCCCGACCACGCAGACTGAGGCAGAGCGATGCTTTCCCGAAGAAAGTCACAGTTGGCTACCCGAAGGAGGAAAAGCAGATGCCGGGCAGGCCAGGGGCAGAGAGCCCTGCAGACTCAAATCCAGGATTCCCTTATCTCCCTCTCGGAGCCACAGAGCTGCGGGGCCAGAGTGAGGGCTCTGCACACATTTGCTGAGTGAATGAAAGAATAAATGAATAGCAAATGAATGAATGAACCTCGTGAGAGCAAAGGCCGTCCTCCCGATGGGAGTAAAGCGGGGCCGGACCAGAGCCGCGGGGAAGGGCCCAGGCCCCACGCTCAGCAGGCCTGGCCTGAGAGACGGTCTGGAAGCCCGGGCCGTGGGGAGAGCGTGTGCGGGGCCACGGGGGCCGGCGTGCACCCCTGCCGAAGGCACTTGGGCCTCGAGTTGGGCGCTGGCAGCCGGGAGGCATGTCTGTGGGCTTAGGGTGCCGTGTGGTGTGAAATGAGGGCATCGCGCCTCAAACGCATCCGCCTTGGCCACTGGCCCTGGTCGGGGAGGAACTTTCAAGGCAACAGATGGATCCGGGGAGAGAGCCCCCGGGCGTGAGGATTTCCTTGCCCCTTGAAAGCTGAGCCCAGAAGGGAGACTCGTTGAAAGCACTTTTCCCTGAGCTGGGGGATGGGCTGCAGGAGGCCGGCACCACGTCCCTGGGAGATGACGGGGCAGTGTGGCCCCCCGGGGGATGGGGGGTGCTGGACGGGCTGGCGGGGGGCTCTCCGAGCCCCTGGCAGCAATGTGGCGCAGGGGTAACAGGGACCCAACCTGTAATTCTTCAGTTTCTAGTTAAGGAAGTTCCATGTACAATCTGGAGGCCCCCCCCAAAGGGCCTACTGAAGAAGGAACCCCAGGCTCTCGGCTCAGGAGGAAAAAAATCCCAGTTTTCAAGAAATTCTGCGAAACGATGTTCCTTCTGGGGTGTGTGTGTGTGTGTGTGTGTGTGCGCGCGCGCGCGTGTGTGCGCGTGCGTGTCTGCTGCAGCTACAACTAAGTTCAGCACCCGAAACGAGTCGCCTCCCACAGCCGGGAAGCCAGGGCCGCTAACCCTCCCCGCTCTGCAGACAAAGAAGCAGTTGTACGTGACTGACCTGAGGTGGCGCAGACCCAGAGCCAAAGCCGGAACTCAGGTCTGACTGCCTGCAGGGCCCACGCCCGGCCCCTCGATCACACTCTTCACTGGGGGGAGGGGACCCACTAGCGACACCCATGACGACATTGGTTAAGCCCACGCCGCTGAGAGCACCTGGTAAGGAAGTCCTCCGAGGTCAAACCTCGCAGGGTCCCCAGCAACAGGAGCCTGTGACCCGATCATCGACAGATTATTGACAGAGGACCCGCTATGTGCCCAGCACGGAGCTGGCTGCTGGGGCTACGTCGGCCAGCACGACCCAGGGGCACTGCCTCGGGGCAGACGGGGGACTCCCATGAAGGGTGATCTGCGTAGGCCTCCAGGAGGAGGTGATGTCGGAGCAGAGAGACCCGGAGCGGGAACGAGGGAACGGTAGGCGGGGGAGGGGGAGGGCGTGGGGAAGGAACAGCACAGGGACAGGCCAGTGCGGAGCCCGGGAGGCTGTGGGAAGGACTGTGGATTTGGCTGAATCTAATCAGGCTGTTGGCCACTCCTGGGGTCTGTACGTGTGGGTCCTCTGGACGGAAGCGCTCATTCCGGCTTTTGAAGCCACATCCCCCATGGAGAAGGTTCTGAGCGGGGCCAGGCCGGTCTCTTTCTTGCGGTCACCTGCCCTTGCTACCCCCGGGAGACGAGGATTCCGAGCCCTTCTCCCGAACCCCATGTGACAGGAGGAGCCACCACCGAGAACATTTCCTTCTTTCTGACTCTCTGGGCCTCTCAACCACCATGTTCTCGTGTTGGCTTGACTCCCTTTCCTCTCGTGCAAGAGGCTGCGGGAATGCTTTTGGCACGCTCTCTCTCCTCGCTTTTATTTTTTAAAGGTATCCCAGGCACCCATCCAAGAACAGAGTCGGAAAGAGAATGAGGGTGCAGCTGGGGGGGTGGTGACGCCCCCTCGGGTGAGTCTCCCTGTTCTTCAAGTCCCGGGCCCTAGACGGTGGCCGGTGGCTGGTAACCGCACCCATGTGACGCTGGCTCAGGGGCTGGGCTGCGCACGGGGACCCTGTGAGGAACCCGGGAGACACGTCGGCCCACGGCTGGGGTGAGGCGGCCCCTCACCCGGACCCGAGCACGTCATCGACCAGGAGGTCTGCCCCTTGGTTTTCCGAGGGGGGTGTCACCTCTGAAAGCTCAGAAAGGCAGCAGGGATGCAGAGAAGCCCGCCGGAGGCCCCCACGTCCGACAGGAGCGTGAGGAGTGCCCATGACCGCCAGCCGCGGGGAGGGCAGGGGGCGTCTGCGGATCAGCCGCCGTCAGGGGCCGTGGCCGCGGTCGGGGCCCGGCGGGTCCTCGACGAAGCGTCCTCCGTGCCTCCCCAAACTGGTTGGGAATGGCCTGACCTTTACTTTTTGTGCACTCTCATTTTTAATATTTTTTTCCAGTTCTTGGCTCTGGAGACAGTGGAAAACCGTCTTGATCAGAGAAGAGGAAAGATTTCACAGTCACTGCGAGAAAACACTGGTCGACATGTGGGCTCATAAATCACGCCCACATTTATGCACTTGTGGGTATGGGTCTATATGGTATTTTCCCTTTTCTCAAGAAGAGAATTTAAGCTCTCGACTCTCCAACAAGGCCCCATTAAATAAGGCCTTTCTCCTGCCTGCTGCCGGCTGCTTTTAAGAGTGTTTATCAAACGGAACCCAAATCCCCTTTGCGGCTCCGCTGGAGGACAGGAGCCGAGCCCTCCAGGGCCTCTTCCAGGAAGGCCACCGGGCTTTCTTTGCACAATGTTCATGAAATCAGAGAGAGTGAAGGTGCCTTCCTGAGCCAGGCCGTGGCTGCTAGGAGAGCGCCAGGCACTTCGCAAAGGAAGAATGGCCTTCTGTGCCCAGGTTGGCAAGAGGGTTGACCTTTGTCTTCGGCACTTTGCCCGAAGCCTGTCCGGCGGCCAGAAGCTTCCACTGCCGCCCTCTCCCGTCCCCTCTCTTCAGCCAGCCTGCCATCACCAGCCTCTAAAATGGCTGCTGAATAAACTATCGATCAAATAACAAATATTTTTAACATCTATCATGTACATGCCACTGGGTTAAGAGCTAGGAAATGTATGGAGCTTGCGGGGGAGGTTCTCACGTATGAATGATGGCAAAAACATGGCCTGCTGGTGCCCCTTCTCGCCCCGTGCTCCGAGCAGACATTGCTAATCAATCACTGTGTGTGTAGCTCCCAAGTTCTGGACGCAGGGCCCCCCGGGGGGTTCCTCCTTGGGAAGCTCTATTAGCACGTAGCCTCTGGGAGATGAGGAGTCACCTGCTTGCCCAGCCAGAGGTGGCACATCAGTCCTGGGATCAGTGGAATAGCAGACATCTCGCTGTCCTGTTCCATGTATTAGAGGATTAGAAACCCGCCCCTCGTAATACAAGGCCCCCAAGAAGCAAAGACACAGGTGATGACAGCCAGGTGAGGCCGTGGCAAAAGGCCTAGGCTTTATGCCGTGCTGCCACTCACCCCCACCAAAGCCACCCTGGAAGACTTCCTAGAGGAGGCGGCATGCCAGTGTGTTAGCTGTCTCACGCCTCCCAGGGAATTTGCCTTTGATTAAATGGCAAGGCTGCATCCCTGCCCCTCACGGGGGCCCACTGCTATCCAGCCACAGGGGCCTCAGACACATTCCAAAACTGGCCAAACCATCCCCTTTTTCAGGGCCCTGTTCCCTCTGCCTGAAATGCTCTTGCCCCAGCTCATCCCATGGCTGGCTCCTTCCCATCCTCCAGATCCCAGCTTGAATGGCTCCTCCTCGGAGAAGCCCTCCGGCTGCCCTCCACTAGCCCCTAAGCCTCTATCTCAGCCCCTCGCCGCTTCCACTAGCTGTGAGCCGGCCCCGCCACTGAGGCCTCGACACGGAGGGGCAGGCATAGCGTAGATTCTCGACAAATATTTGTCCAAAGAATGAAGGAGAAATAAAGCCCGGATGGTTTTGTGGAAGGCCCTGGGGACGACGGGGTCTTTGCAGGGCCTCTGCCCACGGAGGGCAGCTAATTACGTGACATATCTCACGGAGCCCCGGTATCTGCGCTGAGCCTGCCATCGCTCTCATGCCGCAGAGCTCTCACAGCAGCCGCGTCCCCCTGCGGTGAGTCCCCGGTCCTCTGCATGTGTCCGGCCACCTGAATGCAGTGGGGGCTCAGCTCTCGCCAGGTGAGCGTCGGCAGCAAGCACTGGCGTGGCCGACCCATCGCCGCTGGAAACCGCTGGTGCCCCGCGCGTGGGTAACACCTCCAGGAGCCCCTGCGTGAAAACGCCCCGCCCAGGCTGCCTACTCTTATCTCCATTTTACAGGCAGGGAAACTGAGGTGCGGAGAGCTGAGCCATCATTTCATAGAGGGAGGAAAGGGAGCTCAGAGACGGGAAGTCCCTTGTTCGAGGCCCCACAGCTAGTGAGCAAAAGAGCCAGGACTCAGGCCCAGACTGCGCGACCCTCTTAGGCCTGGTGCTCTTCGTCAGTCCCCCGAGCAGCCGGTCTCCAAGGTGGAGGCAGGTGGGGGCTGAGCGCACACATGGGCTCAGAGCTGAGGGGCTCCCGCCTGGCCAGGAATGTCGGCTGCCCCTCCTCGGGGAGGCTCCCGGCCACCACCATTCCAGGACGTCTGGTCCCAAGTAGGAGGCAACGGTGGACATACTAGGAGCCCAGCCCCCCAGCGGGACCAAGTTCTGGGGGCCCCCGGCTGGCCAGGGCCATCGTTTTCCCCAGTGTCCCTGGCGATCGGGGCCCCACACAGCCTGGGACAGTCCCCTCTACAGCCGGGTCCGCCCTCCCCATTGGCAGCCTCCTGGCCGGGACTGGGTGCCAGACTCCAGGGTCTCAGCTCTCAGCAACCTTCTCCCGACGAGGCTCAGCCTCAACCCCCCCCGGGTTATATTAGTTTCCTGTGGCTGCTGTCACATAGTGCCACAAACCGGTGGCTGACAACAGGGATTTGCTCTCTCACGGTGCCGGAGGCCAGATGTCTGAGATCAAGGTGAGGGGCACCTGGGGGGCTCAGTCGGTTAAGCATCTGACTTCGGATCAGGTCGTGATCTCACAGTTCGTGCGTTCGAGCCTCACATCCAGCTCTGCACGGACAGCTCAGATCCTGGAGCTGCTTCCGATTATGTGTCTCCCGCTCTCTGTCTGCCCCCCCTCCCCCCCCTCAAAAATAAATAAACGTTAAAAAGTGTTTGTAAAGATGAAATCAAGGTGGGGCCAGGGCTCCNTCGAACCCACGAACCGCGAGATCATGACCTAAGCGAAAGTCGGACGCTTAACCGACTAAGCCACCCAGGCGCCCCTGCTCCCCTCTTCTTAAAAGGACACCCGTCACTGACTTTAGGGCCCCTGAATTACCCAGGATAATTTCATCTCAACATCCTTAACTAAGTACACCCGCAACGGCCCTATCCCCAAAGAAGGTCGCTGAGGTTCTGGCTGGATGCGAAACTTGCGGGGGGCACCACTCAGTCCGCCACGGGGCTCCCTGGGGCAGTGGACGGTCGTGGGCTGAGCAGCAGGGCGCCCTGTGCTCATTATCCCCGTGTCTGTCACACCCCTCGGAGCGGGGCTCTCTCACGGCGGGGTCTGCGCGTACCCCATCCTCCAGGGCGGCTTCAGGGAGGGTCTGCGGGGACTTCTTTTCTTTAAGGGCCAGATGGAGGTAAGTCACCATCATCATCATCATCATCACCAATTTTTACTTTGTTTTTGGTGTTTTGTGTGTGTGCGTGTGTGTGTTTAACTTGTTTTGTTTCGTAAAAGGCACACTGGGGCCAGGGAAGAGTCTTCAGGTCCTCGTAATGTTTGCCACAGGCTGACAGAGACTCCATTGTCCGCAGGGCCAGGGGCCTTCTGGGGACACGCAGGTCTCTCTCCTTCTGGGGCCAGGGACGGGCCTCAGCTGTCCCTGAATCCGGATTTGCTGGGAAGTGGGCTGCAGAATGGATCCTGGGAGAGTCATAAACCCCGGGCAGGAATGAAGCATGGTTTAAAATGTGAGGATTTGAATGGAATAATACTCAGCCGGCGAGCTAAGCCCCTTCTTGCCCCCGGCCCCGAACGCTGTGACAAAGCCCTCAGGTGGGATTACTGCAGAGCCCCGAACCAGGAGGGGACATAATGGCCCGCGTGCTCGGCAGAGACAGCCAGCGCCTCTGTCCCTGTGGAGCGTCCCCGACAGGTGCTGGGGGTCAGGGGTGCGGAGGGAGCGGGGGAGGGGCAGGGAACCCAGGTGTGGGGAGGCCGGAAGGAGGGCTTTGCGATACACCGGCTTCTCTCCGTCTCTTCCACCGTGCCCCTCCCCCCTGAGCTCCCGGGGTACCCCAGCACCCCCAAACATCCTCCACACAGGAACCAGAGGAAACGTTTAAAAATCTGATAGGCAGAGCTCTATCGGATGGTCCAGTAATAACTATTTTACTGCAGATGACAGGGATTTATATCTCTTAAAATATATTTAGGTATTTTATATATACTATATAAATATGTACTTACTGAATAGATGTAT
>NW_027532250.1:364296-370202 GCF_008692635.1 Crocuta crocuta
CCCCACGGGCGCACCACCTCCCTGCCTGCGGTTCTTGACTTCTTTTAGGGGAGAAGTTGATGCACATTTCTGCCTCCAAACCCTCTATTCTTTGGAAGCCACACACAGCTCTTGAGACCAAAACAACCAACTTTGCCCAGATCTGAAGGGTCCTTGACACGGCTGAGGGCCTTTGAGGAAAGAAAAGCTCCCACCGGGGGATGAACGCATCCCTCAGTAGGGAAGATGCCTGGAGTGTCCACCTGGATTCCAGAACTCTCCAAGCGAATCCATAGGCACTCTTGTCAGGTGGCTTCTGGAGCACCTGGCATAATGCCTGGCACAGGAAAGGTGCTTGATAACTCAGTGAGAAGGCTCAGTAGCAAAACTATTGATGAGAAGGCTAATTATCAGTGGCCCTTGTTGGGCATTCACGAGAAACCAATCTCTGTGCACAGTACTTTATTCCTTTTTTTTTTTTTAAGTTTATTTATTTATTTTGAGAGAGCAAGGGAGCAGGGGAGGGGCAGAGAGAGAGAGGGGGAGAGAGAGAATCCCAAGTAGGCTCCACACTGTCAGCACAGAGCGTGACGTGGGGCTCGAACTCATGAACCATGAGATGATGACCTGAGTGGAAACCAAGAGTCGGATGCTTAACTGACTGAGCTCCCCGGATGTCTCAGGGCACTTTATTCTTAACAAGGAGACACACCCCTCACCCAGATGGTGACAAGCTGGGCACATTCCGGCTAGGGGCAGGGGAGAGACATGGGGGCGACATCCAGCCGGCCCTCTGGAAGCTCACGTCTAGTTAGAAAGACAAGATACCGAAAACCTTGCTGCTGATAAGGGTTAAACAGCCGTTCAATACCACAATAGAAGAGATATTCAAGACATTACATGATTAATTGCCCGGAGAATCGTAGGGATGATAAATGTTTTAGGAACCTGGGGGAGGGAGCCATTTTTTTTCCCAAGCTGGTCAGAACAGACACCATGGGGGTGGCTGTGCCCTTTCGAAGGGGGCTGGAGGGGCTGCGGTCTCAGGGGGCTGTGGCCTGGGGGACCCATGATGGGAGAAGTTCTGGAGAGGGTGTTATTTTTAAGGAATGAGACTGACATTCAGTTGCCCACTTGCTGTGGTCAACCCACATGGGCGTCTTTAGAAAACCAGCAAGTTCAAGGGAATGGGGAACCAGTGGGCCCTTGATATTTATTGCCCTTCCAGATGCTTAAGCTTCTCCAGGACAAGCCGCTCATCTGAAATCTCCCCTCTGGAAGAGGTCTTGGAATTTGGGGTTTGCATAATGGGAAACAAGGGTGAAGACACTGGCTCTGAGCCCCGAAAGCAGCTGGGGCAAATGGGTCCCACATAATAGTACAAAAACACATCATTTTCATGATTGCAATAGAACTGTCAAGTGTTTGGATTTTGCCCAAAATTTCAAGAGGCAAGAGGCAAGAGCCGAGAAGTTTCTTTGAAGCTTTCAGAGCTCTGGACTGTGTTCAGTTTGGGTATCTATTAAGAAAACAGCCATTTCTTGACGGCTAGTACCATAAATTGGTTCGTGGATGCCCAAGGCTTTATCTCATTAAATCGTGTTGCTCTCTATAAATGGCATTTCAGGCTGTTTCTCTGGGAGCAAGGTTATCTGACTGTTTAGAAACTCCAACCAGGAATGGTGAGATGGTGCTATCTGCAGACTTGGGTGAGACAGCCAGCATTTCCAAACATGCAAAGAATCCAGAAAGGTCTGCCGCCCTTCCGGGGCTGTGCTGGGTCAGGGGCAACTGCCCCTCAGCCCGGGTGGGCCCCTGCCCTGGGCTCTGGCTGTCCCCGGCAGTGAGAAAGCAGATGGCTGACCGTGAATCACAGACTGTCATCTGCGGGGGCTGGCTGGTGATGTCACAGCTGGGGAGGGGGCTTCTGGGCCAGGAGAGGCCCAGAGAGAAGAAATGTGCTGAGCACTGAATTAGCCACAATGCCCTGCCCTCCCCTCGCCTTTTCGCTCCCCCCACCTTGAACCTAAGTGACTTGAGTCCCTCAGGAAAAAACCAGCATCTGCAAAGACGCATCTTTGTCACTGGTGTGAAGCCATCAGCACGGCCCCTCCCCCAGCGGTGTCTTAAAGGCAGTGGCGACAGAATCGTGATGAGAGGTCCCTCGGAGGCTGCGGGAGGCAGGCGCGGGGCCAGGACTGGGGTCGGGGCCCCGCTGCGCCGCTCCGCTTGGGGCCAGCCTCTCGCCATCCTTGCGTGTTAAGCATCCGACTTCAGCCCAGGCCACAGTCTCACTGTTTTTGGGTTCGAGCCCTGCGTCAGGCTCTCTGCTGTCAGCACACAACCTGCTTGGAATCCTCTGTCCCTCTCTCTCTCTCTGCCCCTGCCCTGCTCACGCTCTCGTTCTCTCTCAAAAATAAATAAACATTAAAAACAACTAAAAACGAAAACGGGCTTGCAGCGGGGAGGACATCACGTAAAGCATCCCAGCCGAGAGCCAGACGAGGCGGGGGTGACGATGGCCGCGTGAGGGCTCCCCAGGGTGCAAGTTCCCTCTAGCTTTCCCTCCAAACGGGGAGATAGATGGGAAGGGTCGGCTTGCCTGCGGGGCTTTCCCAGCCTGCCCAGGGCCCGGGCACAGTCCCCCAGCGTGGGAACGCTCGGCCAAGCCAACCAGCGGGGAGAGGATTTTCCAGGCGGGACGTGGCCACGAAGCCGCAGAGGTTGCAACAGCCCCGTGTTCCGTGTTTATGGGGCACCAGAAGCAACAGCAGGAGACGGGGGGGGTGGGGGGTGGGTGTGNAGTTCCATGTGTCGATGGTCCCTAAGGAAGACGGCCTCAGCCCTGAAGGCCCTGGCAGTCCTTCAAAGATGGGCTTTCCGAGGGATGAGCCTTGTGGAGAACTTGTCACCAAATGTTTCCTCGGCCGCGTGAACTACTGAAGGAAAACAATATTCCGTGAGCCCCCCGGCACACAGCGCTGTCGGGACATGAGGCTGGGGGGGAAGAAGCGGAGGAGAGCCTTCCAGAGACCCCGGACCGGGTGCTCCCCAGAGACAAGGCTGGCCAGAGAGAAGTCCCCAGAATCAGGAACAATCGCCACCAGCCGGCAGCCCCGAGGCCCTTTGCCCACTGGCCCGGCTGTGACGAGACTGCCGTGCCCGGTACAGAGCCTTCGGGGGCTGCTGTCTGTCCCCAGCCCCCCACCATCCTGCCAGGGAAAGTCCGAACCCAGAGTCTGGCTCTGGAGCCCCTCACCTGGGAGGTGGGAAACACGGCGGACGGCACGGCCCGTCACACGTGCCAGGCACTCAGTACATGTCTCCTTTCGTCCCCTCCCTCTAAGGGTCAGGAAGGGGGATTCAAGAAGGTAGGGAAGAGGCTTGCCCAAGGCCACACATCCAGAGAGCTGCGGAGACGGGAGCCCAGCTCTCAACGTTTCTGCCCACCTCGCTTTTCTGTGGCCCCCGATCCCCTGCCCCCACAGCTCCGCCGACCCCTGGGCGCTTCAGCCGTCCCATGTCCACGTCCACTCGGCGCCATCTCGGTTCCCCACCCGGACCCGGGCTTCTCTCCTGGGCTCTGTCACTGGCCATGCCACCCGGGACCGCGTCTGGCTTCCTCCCAGGAAAGTGAGACCCCCACCAACCGGTGTGTGGTCAGTCAGATCCCAGAATCACATGAGCCTTGTGACCCCAGGCGTCCATGTATCTACCACAGACATTTCCAGAAAACCAGCTTCTGTAGCTGCGACAGGTCTCCTGAGGGAACCAAACTCTCAGTCTGATAACAGGGCAATCAGGGCCAGGAACCCGCCGAGCCAGCTCTTGTCGTGACCAGGGAGGTGGGGTCAGTGCAGAGGGAGGAAGGCAAAGAGGAGTGGAGGTGGACGGAGGGGGGAAAAGGTAAGAGAGAGAAGGACGGCGGGGGTGAAAAGCAAGCACACCAGAACGAGGCAGAGAGAACAAGATGGTCAAAGGAAGTTTGAGGCAATCACGAGAGACGGTTGGAGCCCCACCATCTCGCGGGTTCACCCAAGAAACCCGTCTCTAATCCCGAACACTCGGCAGGCCCGGGCCCAGACACAGAAGACACAGCTGCCGAGGTTCTCAGTCAAGTGCATCCTCAGGCCAAGGGCAGGGTGCGTGGCCAGGGTCCAAGGCCGTGGTGAGGCCTTAGCTCACGGCCCCCCGAGGACAGGCGTGGGCATTTATCCCCAGCACAGCATTCCGATCAGAAATACCCAATACCTTTTAGAGCTTTGCCGCCTAATAGCGTGATTTCTTTCTCTGTCATCAGTGGTAACAAACTGACCTATAAAAGGCTTTAAAAGTGCTACAAATAGTTCCTCCAGTCCCCCGAAGTCAAGCTCATGGGGGAAACGGCTGATTGTATCGCTCCCTGCCAGTCTGGGTGTTTGGACATGAGTGATGGACTGCCCTCACCTCTGCAGGGTCCCGGCCGGTGCGCACCTCCGGGAGTGGGGTGAATCCAGAGTGGCAGGCAAGTCTTCAGGGGCTGTTGCAGCGGCCTCCACCCCCACCCGCCTTGTCCCCTGCTGCCTCCCCACCTGGGGCCACCAGAGCGAGGCAGGGCGGGCTGGACATCAGAGCTCCCGCAGGTGCAGTGGGCGGCCCTGACCGGAGGGGTCTGCGTCCCGGGACGCCGATAAATGTGGACCCTATTTCCCGTGGTCCCAGCTATGAAGGAGCGTGAGCAGCGCCCCTCACCATCTGGTTGTGTTTTGTTATGTGTCTGTCTGTCTGTCTGTCTGTCGTCTGTGCCTCCCACTGGACTGGGGCTGTCGTGTCCCCGGCCGTGCCCCCACTGCCCGCTCGGGGGGACGATGCGCCCACAGGGCCTCTGGGGTGGGGGCGGTCTGGGCAGCGTGTCTGCCATCCGCCGCCTCGTGTCTGGCCAGGGAGCACATCCACTGCCTCTGAGCCTGTCACTCTCTCATCCTGCCTCACGAAGTGGCTCTTTGAACACAAGGGCGAGCACAGGCGTGGGTGTGGGCGCTTCGGTGGGGGCCGTGGCTGAGAGCCGAGGCCAGCGGGGGATTCGGTGCCGGCGCGGCCCCCACGTCTGCGCTCAGACGCGAGTGACTCACCCAGCAAGTGGTGTGAGTCAGCTCGGCCGCACACTGATGAGACCGGCATTAAAAATGCACATTGATAATGGGCGAGCCGGCAGATAGCACTGGACGCCGCCACACACTCTCTCTCTCCCACACACACACACACACACACACACACACACACGCACTTGAGGGTACACACGCATATTCACACACACACACTTCTCTCTGTGCACATGCATAACACCCACCCCACCCCCACCCTCGTACATACACTGACACTCAAATACAGTCACACACACACTCACTTACACACATATACACGCACACATACACACAGCCTCCTCCTCTCCAGTTTCTCCCCTCTCCCCCCACCCCCCAGCTCTCCCTCTCCCTCTCTTCCTTCCTGCTAAGAACGTGGGCTTTGGAGCCTGGGCCGTCACACCCCAGCCCACCACACGGCCATCTGTGACCGCGTACAAATTAGCGCACTGCCCGGTCCCTCATGCCCCGGTCTGCACGGCACAGAGGCCATTAAGGCCACCTCCTTGCCGAGGCCCCATGCAGAGTGCTTGGAAGGAGGCCTGACACATCGTCGCAGGTGCCCCGGGTGGGTCTGGGCCCCCAGGCTAGGATTGTTCATGGAGTCCTGCATTCAGCAAGCATCCCAGGCTGGGCCCACAATCCTCCCCAGGCACAAGGTCTGGGAGCAGAGTCGGCCGGTAAACAACCAAATTACATGCGAGGCCACAAGGCAGCTACAGAGCTGGGAGCCAAGTGGGGTGGGGGGTGGGGCCCGGCAGGCTTAGACTCTGAGGACAGAAAACTGTAGCAGAGAGCTGGAGGCCG
>NW_027532250.1:370246-399144 GCF_008692635.1 Crocuta crocuta
AAGAGCCCGGGAAATGACTGTTGGCTAGAGGAACCCTAAAATGACTGGGGTTGGGTTGGAAGAAGACACTCTCCCTGCACCCCAGATTTCTGTTCATCTCTGGGGGGAGGTACACAATATCTTCTACCAACAATGCGCTTTTGGTCGACAGGAGCCAAAACCCAGTTTAACGTGTCTCAAGGAAAAACACGGGACTTTGCTGGTTCAGGAAAGTGCATATCTAGAGGGATAGGGTGGATTTCAGGCGTGGCGAGATCCAGGGATATTAAAGCTGCCGTCAGTACCTTGCTGCACTCTAAGCTCTGGTCTTCTCTGCATTGGCTTCATTCCCAGGCAGGTTCTGTCCTGTTTTACAGCCTCTCACATTCTTACTTCCTTAGAGCCACACTCAGAGCCCCAGTGATTGCGTCCCCTTGACCCACTGGCTTATGCGCCCATTTCTACGTGAGCCATAGTGGCCGGAAGATGGGACGCTCTGACTGACCAGTCCAGGGTCATGGGCTCCATGCAGACTTCAGGGGTTTAAAACTGGGGAACAGTGGTCTCCCCAAAAGAAATCCAAGGCACCACAACCGGAAGAGCGTGGGGCTGGGGGAGGGGAGATGCTGGACCATCAGAAGCAACAACGCCTTCCTTCTGCAGCAGCAAAGCAATGAAACCTGCTCTCTAAGGTCACAGAAAGCAGACAGAGGGCAGCTGAGAGCCAGGGGGTGAGTGGGGGGCACTGGGGAGATGGGGCAGGCTGTATCCGCAGTTAGAGACTGGATCTCAAGGCGGATGGGGGGGGTGTCTGTGGTGAGTTGATGGAGCTCCTCGGGGCGGGGCATCGGATCCCATAAGGAGGATTGCTTTCCGAGGGGCTGCCAAGTCACCACGACCAAGGGCTGAAACAATGGAAATGTATTCGCCCGCAGTTCCGGAGGTCAGAAGTCCAAAGTCAAGGGAGGTGTTGTTGCCAGGGCTCCTCTGAGGTCTGCATGGAAGGGTCTGTTCCAGGCCCCCTCCTGGCTGCTGGTGGCCGCCAGCAGCCCTTGGCGAGCCTTCCTGTGAGACGCACTGCCTCGCTCCCTGACGCCATCATCACAGAGCTGCCTCCTCTCTGTCTGACAGGAGGAGTCATGTCATTAGATCCAGGGTCCTCCCTCATCCAGGAGGACCTCACCTCCAGACCTTAGTCATATCTGCAAACATCCTCATGCCAAACAAGGTCACATCTTAAGGATCTGTGTGCATGTATCTTTTTTTTTAGGGGGGGGGACAGTTAAACCCACTACAGGGGCTTGAGTTTTGCGAGGGAATTTGCAAAATTGTATGTTCGTAAGAGACTTGGGTTCTGTGATGAAGTCAGATGAACGCATTCGCCTCTGCTGACCTATCCAAATGTCACTAAGCATCGACCAAGCGCAGGCATCGTGTTGAGGCTCCACGATACGGGCGGGGCGGCGGACGTTCGACACCCCACCCACCTCGCTGCCGCTCACTCTCTGGCTGGGGGATGGGCACTACAGGAGAGCCAATCCTAAGCACACACGCACCTCCGCAGTGAGGTCAGTCAAGTTCCCGGAGGAGGCGATGTGGCCGCGGTCCGCTGCCGAGCAAGGGAGGCAGCTGCAGAGCCAGACTGAGCTCGGTGGGTGGCAGGGGTGGGTGGGGCTGGTCTTCCCTGAGAACAGGAGGCACAGGCAGGCTGAAGGAGACACGGGTCTCTCAGCAGGTGGGCTGGAGGTCTCTGATGGGGACCCCCAGAGTCAGGCGGCGATGGGGACCCCCTAGTCAGACGGTGATGGGGACCCCAGAGTCAGACAGTGATGTGGACCCCCTAGTCAGACAGTGATGGGGACCCCTATAGTCAGACGGCGATGGGGACCCCCAGAGTCAGGCGGCGATGGGGACCCCCTAGTCAGACGGCGATGGGGACCCCCTAGTCAGACGGCGATGTGGGACCCCATAGTCAGACGGCGATGGGGACCCCCATAGTCAGATGGCGATGTGGGCCCCCATAGTCAGACGGCGATGGGGACCCCCATAGTCAGGCGGCGATGGGGACCCCCAGAGTCAGGCGGCGATGGGGACCCCCAGAGTCAGGCGGTGATGGGGACCTCTGGAGGAGGTGGGATGAGAGCCAGGGATGGGGCTGGGGGCTGGGGTCCAGGGCTGTGGCTTCCATGGCAGCTCTAAGGGCTGTGCTCACAGTTCTAGCCCACGGCGGGGGCCCCCAGAGTTTTCAGAAGTGTTTACCATGGCGCGCCCGGGCCAACAGAATGAAACTCTACACTGAGGTCAGACCCTCGTGGGGACCCAGTTCTTCATTTTCTTGGGCTCCAACCCGGTGGGTCTAGTGAACAGTCCAAGACCACCTTGTGAAGCCAGAAGGCGTGACTCAGGCTTCCTGCAGGCTTCCAGGAAGCCCTGGGTCTCTGCCCCACGCACCACCCACCTGGCCTCCCCGGGACCGGGGAGGAGGAGAGGCCCTCGGTGGGGAGGACTTGGAGGCCCAAACCCACCCTGCGAGGCGGCCTGTCAAACAGGCTCACTGCTCACTGGGGCCGTTCTCCCTCCTGGACGCTGTGGGGGAGGGGGGCCATCTCTGGGGCCACCCAGGGGCGGTGGGTTCGATGCCAGGTTTACTAAGGAGAAGCGCGTGCTCTCTCTCTCTCTCACACACACACACACACAGAGGTATTCTGTTGCACTCATACCTCAGCACACACACATTCTCATACACAATGTGCTGTCACACTCACGTAAGCACACTCTCTCACATACATGTTCTCACACTCACATGTAAGCACACACATTGTCACACACAAACGTACACTCACACGTAAACACACATTGTTACGTACATATGCTCACACGCATAAGCACACAGGCTCTCACGCACAAGCACACACCCCCTCACATACCTGCGCTTTCACCCACACAAGCAGACACACTCTCTCGCACTCACACATAAGCACCCACAGTCCCACACACCCTCACTAGGCAACTCCTGCTCACGGAAGAGAGACAGTGAGGAGAGAGAAGGAGGGAGGGACAGGGAGGGAGAGAAAAGGAGGGGGAAGGACGGGAAGTCCCCAAGCCCTGAGATCACCAAGAACCCACTCCCACGAGTTCCGCTCCCTGATCGGGCGAAGGCCGCCTTCAAGTCCTGGAGAGAGGAGGGCGTGTGCCCATCCACGCCCAATCAGACGGAGCGGCCACATGACCCAGGGACGCCGCCTCTGTCCTTCTCCCTGATGCTCCGGGGACGCAGACCCCACCTACCGACACCGCCGCCACGGAGCTGCTCCTGGGTCAGACATGAGACACACAGGGGCCTGCGGCTAGCCAGTGCCCCAACAGGACGTGGGTGAATGAGCCACCTTATGAGGTGGAAACCGTTTACACACGAAGACACTGACACTTGCAAGATACTCGCCCAAGGTCACGCGGGATTCAGTGCTGGGGCGGGGACACACACCTGGTTCTGGTAACTCTGAAGCCGTCATATGAGCGCGCTGCTGCTGCACTAACAAACTACGGCCAACTTAGTGGCTTAAAACAACACACATCTAATACCCCGTAGTCCAACCCCAGTCTCACTTGGGAACTTCGAGTGCTCCCAGGGCCCGTTCCTCCTGGACGCTGTGCGCACAATCCATTTCCTTGCCTCTTCCACATTCCAAGAGCCTCCCACACTCCTTGGCTCGTGGCCCCCCTTCCCCACCTTCAAAGCTACACACGTGTATTTGACTCTGCTCTTGTTGTCACACTGCTGTCTGATTCCAGCCTGGAAATATTCTCTGATTTTAAGGATCCGTGTGATTAGATTGGACCCAATCTTTTAATCCAGGACAGTCCCCCCATCTCAAGGTCCATAATTTAATCACATCTGCACAGTTCCTCTTCTCCACTTCCAGGAATTAGGATACGGGCATCGCGGTGGGGGCTGGGGGGGCAGGAGTCTGCTCAGGGTTCTGTACCCTGCTCTGAGCTGCTCCCAATCAGCCAGGGCCTCCGGGAAGCTCCTGGAAGAACCCCCAGCTCTATCCGTAGGCCGCCCTGCCCAAAATCCAAGTGGATGGGCACAAGCAGGCCACAGAAGCAGCCCACTGAAGCCTTCCCAGCAGGGCCCCGGGGGCGCGGGGCAAGGGGTAGGCAGTGAGGCCGGCGGAGTATGCTCTCCGGGGGAGGCAGAGGGCACCTGGGGGGTGCAGGGAGGTCGGTGTGGGTGGAGGGTAGGATGCAGGGAAGGTGGGGCCGGCAAGGGCAGCGGAAGCTGGGCCACAAGAGGCCTGTGTTGTCTTCGAGGAGCCCAGCTAAGGCTGTGCTTGGAAAGGGCAAGACTGGGAACTAGGGGTCCGCCCGGGTGGCTTCGGGGCAGCTGACGGGGTGGCAGCTGCTGACAGGTGGTAGTGGCGGAGGTGGAGACAGATGGATGCATCCAAGAGCTGTTGGAGGGGAGAATGCACAAGGCTTGGTGACTAATTGAGTGAGAGGGTGGTCTGGGAGACGGAGGGCAAGGGCTCAGGCTGGGGCTGCCCAAATAAAACCTGATTTGGAGAGAGAGTGAGTGCTTCTCCCTTCAATGAGTCAGTGAGGTGTCCTCCAGACAACACAAACCAGCCCCTCAGCCCCAAGAGCTGGGTGTGGGGAACCCACTCCCCTTCCTTGGGTTTCCTTTTCATACAGGTGCCCTGGCTGTACAGCATGGGAGGGGCGAGTGTTATAGAGATACATCCCATAGCAGTAGCCTTAAAATTCGCTTGAATTAGTGTTTGACTAGGTAAAAAAAAGTCCTCTGTTCATGGCCCTGAATGCCACTTAGTGACCTAGTCATGTCCAGAGTGGAAACCTCTTCCATTCCCAGGAAGGAATGAGAGAAGAGGGGGAAAGGAGAAAATGGGTATTTTCTTTCCCAAACTGAACCTAACTCAATCTGAACCCTGAACTAACATTAACCTTGATCCCAACCCCACTGGAAACCTAACTCCAACTCCAACCACAATTCATCCCAACTCAACTTCCAGCCCCAGATCTAACCTCAGCCCTAAACCCAATCCAACCCAATTCAATCCCAACCCCAACTCTAACCTCAGCCCTAAACCCAACCTAACTCAACTCCACCCCCAACTCTAGCCCCAACTCTAAACCCAGCCTGACTCAAACCCAACCCCAACTCTAGCCCCAGCCTTACACCCAAACCAACTCAACCTTAACCCCAAATCTAGCCCCAGTCCAGTCTGACCTAACCCAACTCAACTTTACTCCTGTATCTAAACCTTTCTTTTTTTAAACATTTATTCGTTTTTAAGAGACAGAGAGACACAATATGAGTGGGGGAGGGGAAGAGAGAGAGGGAGACACAGAATCTGAAGCAGGCTCCAGGCTCTGAGCTGTCAGCACAGGGCCCGACGAGGGGCTCGAACTCACAAACCGCAAGATCATGACCTGAGCTGAAGTCGGACATTTAACCAACTGAACCACCCAGGCGCCCCTCTAAATCTGTTCTTAAACCCAACCCAACTTTAACCCCATCTCAACCCAACCCAAGCCAATTCTAATGCAAACTCAGCTCCTGATCCTATACCTAGCTGCCTCCAGCCCTGACCACAGCTCAAAGCCCACACGACTCCAACCCGAAGAAGTTTTCCACTGGCGACTTCTCAGGAAGCAGATTCCTATGCATTTAGGTGATGCAGATAAGCACTGTTTGGCCCATTGTTCCAACAGGTGAATCGAAAGAAGAGGTACTGAGCCCCAGGAGCCCCAGAGGGGCAGGACTGAAGTTCTGGCTGCTGGGACCCAGGCCGGACTGGACTTNGGCAGGGCCTCGGACTGCCAGTGTCACGCCTGGCTGCCCATCGGACGCGGCTCTGTGTTCACTGCCTTGCAGAGCCTTCCCGGCCCACGCGGTTTAAACAGCGTGTCTCTGGGCTGGCCCAGGGAAATGGGATGACCTTGGGCTTGCCTTCACGTTTTAGACAAGCTTAAGGAAGCTGGGAAGGGAGCTGCAGAGAGGTGCGAGGAAGGGCCCTGGGAAAGAGGGAGCTAGCAGTGAGCGTAGACGTGAGAGCCCTTCCAAAAGGAGAGAAAATTGGCTGTCACCAAGACGCTATTATCCTGCTTCCTCCGATCTGCTAATCCTCTGAGTGGGGAGCTGGGGGAGAGGAGAGGAAAGCATCCAAAGAGCAGACACCCAAACCAGCATACTTCCCCACTGGGAGAAGCAGGAGGGGTCCAGATGCAGGCGCGGCTGCCCGCCCTCACCGCCTCCAGGCCGGCAGCAGCGATGACCTCATCCAGGCCGCCAAGCACACACTGGTACCTGGCAGCCCAACCNGCCGGGGGCTGTGAGCACCCACTCTGGGGCAAGCCTCCTCTCCGGGACGGGGGGCTTCTCCCTGGGGCTTCTGGCCTGGGCTCCAGGATGTGAGGCTTTCGTATCTGCTGGCGGGCGAGCAGCCCTGACGAATTTCGCCGTCTTCAACCAAACAGAGAGATGCATGAGGCTGCGGATTTTCCACTGCCGTCCAAGGCGGTTCAGGGGTCCCTGCACATGTGTCAGCTCCCATGTGGAGCCCGAGGGAGGCTGGGGGTGGCCCGCTCTGCCCGCTCCAGCAGGGCCCGTGCAAGGCCTCGCCACGGCCAGCCCGGAGCTGGGCTTCTCCCGCCCCACCCTCGTCCTGGGCCATGATTGGGATTGGAGCTGAGGGTCCTCTGGAGGGTCCCACAGGCTGGCGTCCCCAGGGGCCCAAGGGAAAAGGAGGCATCTCTGTGCTCCATTTACCCCCTGAAAAGCATGGGCTCGGGGCACAGCCTCCGCTGGAGAACATAATCCAGCTCCAGTGTCAGCCCGGCTCTTCGCACCCACCATGAGGCGATGATGGAATGCGCTGACCCGGCCTCAAATAGGTCACTGCACACCGAGTCCAGGCAGGTGCAGCCTTCCCACGCTGCCCATTAAGCACTCAAGAAATGACTGATTATCATCACGACTGTTGTTTTTGTCGTCACCGTCCCTCACCCTCCGGGGCTCGGTTGGATTGGCGGCCTCCAGCCACCTTGCCTGAAATCCGCAGGCTTTCGCTATTATCTCTCATCACCTTCCTTTCTTCTCCTTCAAGGCGCGTTGCAGATTTGTAATTATATGTTGACGTGCCTGGTTCTCTTCTTTTGCGTGTTTCCACCACCAGACGAGGAGACTGGAGGGGACGGGCTGGGGTTTGCTCCCCGCTGCACGGCAGGGGCCCCGCACCGCCTCGGTGGTTGCGTGCGGGACGGAGTCAGTAAATACTGAATGAAAATAGTCGTTACGTGATTGAACGGCCGATCTGGTTTAGTGAGTGAGGGGGTGGGATGCCAAGCCAGCTCTGCCTCACTGCACACAGTGCAGCTGGCCCTCGGAGGAAGACCCAGGCACCGGTTTTCAGCCGAGGGATGGGGACCCAGAGCTCAGCTCCTCCTCCGTTCAGGGTGGGGCCGGGCACGCGACATCGAGGGAACTGCTCGGCCCCGTCCTCCCTCCGACCTGCTCTCCAATCTGGGGAATCTGGGCAGCGTGAGCCCACCCGGGAGCTTGGGGTCACATCTGACGATTTCCAGAACTGCTTCTGCCCTTAGGGTCCGTTGACCTCTGAAGCGCCCCTCGGTCTTTGTCCTGAGAGTTTTATACCCCTTGGGGCATCTCTCCCCAGTTTCCTCTGTTCCTGATTCTCCCCACAGATGCCCGGGAGCCTGAGCAGATGAGCCCTGTGGCCACTCCAGCCTTTGTGGGGGCCTGAACTTGGGGAAGCTTGTCTGAAGTCCAAGGCAGACACCCCAAGTAGGGTGTCCCACGGGGAACGACTTGTTCAGTCGATTACCCCAGCAACCAAGGGCAGGGAAAATCATGCCTCAGCCTGGAAACACGGGGCATCACCTCAAGCTACACGCCCAACTAAGCTAAGATAGATCTTGAAATATAATGAGTGAGTGGCACCCCGTGCTTTACTCCTCTCGAGGCCTTCGGATCCAGCCGCGTGGCTGAAGGCCTCATTGCCAGCCTTCATTTTCTCAGAGCCCCACGGGCAGCAGTTTTCTTTGCGGACTTGCTCGCGGCGCCGTCCTCTGACACCCAGCAGTGGCTTCAGGGAAACAGGAAAAGGAAAGAGCCCCTCACATCCCAACACAAAGCAAGCAGATTCGCTTTTCATTGAAAAGTCCTGACGGAACAGGGTATGGTGCGTATCCGGAAAACAAATAAATCACGAGTGAATGCCTGGAAGACAGTGAGCAGATGGCTGGAAATGTTTGTGCGGTTTTTACAGTAAGACTTCATTGTGAAGCTTGGGCACTTGGCAGGGATCCAGAGGGTGACCTTGGATGGAAGAGGTGCTTGGCCCCAATCCCCAAGTCTCCCCGGAAAGGGAACTGTCCCCCAAAGCTCTACGCCCCGGCCCTAAACTGGACTGAAGTATCGAGACCCCGAAGTAATTGCCACGCACAAGAGCGTTTATGGCAAGGACTCTGGAAGACCCATCTAACACACATCTAACGCCCAGGGAGGGGCTTTGCCAAACGGAAGTGTTCTCTCAACGTCCGGGAAGTGTGTATCACCAGGATGGAGACTTCCAGATCTTCACGTGCCACATAGCCAGCCAGGTGCTGCTTGCACGGGCCTGGCTGGGCCCGAAAGGGGACTTCCCACACCCGCACAGGAGCAATTAGAAGCCCACTGCACGGGCCATTGTGTTTAATGGTTACAAAGGTGCTTGTGGCTGCTTATGTGTGTCCGCCCGGTCACAAATGTCAGCTGTCCTCATCTCCGTGATTTGCATGAAATTGCTCTAGACCCAAGCTGGCCTGCAATTTAGGGACAGCTCACACAGCTGGCGGGGTCTCATCACATGTGAACACGAGCTCGCCTTCGCCGGGCCCCACACCTAGAGGAAGAGACAGAGGGCGCGCACAGCCCCCACCTCCGTGCCTTCGGCCGCTACGCACAATGCCCAGCACGCAACCGGTGATCAATAAATAATTGTCAAAGGAAGGAAGGAAATGATGAGTCTCTTACCCCTCCCTCCCTTTGTGCGACAGCTTTCTCATCCTTCAGGCGCCTCTTCAAGGACATGAGTCCCTTGAGCGTCTGTCCCTCCCTCAGCACTAGCTGTATCATCACAGAGCTGGACCCTGTCCCTCACCTTCACCCTGACCTCCCAAGGCAGAGCCAGACACATCACAGGCGCTTAGTCAAGACCCGTGTCCATAGACTATGAACAAGGAAAGAGGAGATGGGGTTTTCCATGCTCAGATGTTCTGTCCGACCCTTGGGGTCCCACTCAGCAGGGACTCTGTGAAGCTGGTGCCGGGAAAGGGGGTGGAGGGGTGGGCGCAGAAAGGCCACAGGGTCCATTTGGTAGAGGAGGAAAGGCCATAAGCTGGGAGTGTGGATAAGTGCAATCCACACCCTCTAGGACGGCTGGAATCAAAAAGACAGACAATAGCAAGTGCTGGTGAGGCTGCAGGGAGACTGGAATCCTCTATGTTGCTGGTGGGGATGAACAACAGCTAAGCTTTGGAAACTGGCCTGGAGGTTCCTCAGAGAGTCAAACACAGTGCTGCCCTGTGATCCGGCAATTCCATTCACGGGCGTGTGCCCCAGAGCACTGCAAACATATGTCTGCACAAAAACCACACGCAAATGTTCACAGCAGTGCCACTTACAATAGCCCGACTGTGGAAACTACCCCCAAACGTCCATCAGCTGATGGCGTCTCTGTACATCGGGATATTGTTCAGCCGTAAAAAGGGATGACATTCTGATACCTGCTAGGAGGCGGATGGATTTTGAAAACATGATACTAAGTTAAAAAAAAAAAGAGAGAGAACATTAACTAAAGACCACATACTGGGGCGCCTGTGTGGCTCAGTCGGTTAAGCGTCTGACTTCGGCTCAGGTCATGATCTCATGGTTCGTGGGTTCGAGCCCCACGTTGGGCTCTGTGCTGACAGCTCGGAGCCTGGAGTCTGTTTCAGATTCTGTGTCTCCCTCTCCCTCTGCCCCTCCTGTGCTCATGCTCTGTCTCTCAAAATAAATAAATGTCAAAAAAAATCTAAATACATAAAAATAAAAGCCCACCTGTGGTACGAGCCCACTTATAGGTTACATCCAGAGTACACAAGTCTGCAGAGACAGAAAGCAGCTCAGTGTTTGCTCAGGGCTGGAGGCGGCTCGTGAGAGGAACGGGGGTGACTGTCGGTCTCTGGGAAGTGATAAAATGTTCTAGAATTTAGGACGTGACGATGCTTGCACAACTCTGTAAATATGCCCAAAGCCACGTACACTTTCAATGGGTGAATAGTACGGTTTGTAAATTATATCTCAATAAAGCTGTCAAAAACAATGGATGTGGCTTCACGTCTGGCTCTGGCCACTTCCTGATTGCTCCAAGCTCTCGGGACCAGGATGCCCATCCTGTGGGTCTGCTGGGAAATGGAATGTGAAGCGACACATGTAGGGCTTAGCTCCTGGCCGGGCATGGAGTGACCCCTCGCTCAACGTATTTGGTACCCTCTTCTGCAGCCCCCCATGACCCGTGGGGGACCAGACAGGGGCTCACCTCTCAAAGTGACCCAGGGCCGTTGACACCCTTGGCTGAGGGGCTGCCCCACACCTCCCAGCCCCCCAGGCCTTCCAAAGGACACCAGCAGCCAGAGATGGCGTGACGCTCAGTCACTTTCGGCCAAATGATGCCAGGAAAGAAAGGTCAGGTGGGATTTGGTGAGCAGACCCCCACCCCACCCCATCTGAGAATGGAGGGAATTGTGGCCCAAGTTCCAGACATTTTGCTCGAGGAAACTTCCCCACCGCGAGCCAGGCTCGGCCCCGCACGGTCACCTGAGCTATGTCTCCGGCCACACCTGGCCCAGCACCACTGAGGGGGCAGTGACCTGCCCTGGTCAATGCGTTGGGGGTGCTCACTCTGCCCTCCACCCCCTACCCCTGCCCCTCTAATACCCAGCATTCCCTGGGCCCCCTGCACGGCCCCCAAGCCCAGCAGCACCAGCCACCTATTTGCGTGCAGAAGTGTGGGGTTCCAACTGTACCCCCAGTGCTCTGCCCCCCACTTTCCCTAACCCCACAGGTCACGGGGATTGTTTCATACCGGTCCCTCTAAAAATGTGTCACAGCTGGACCCTGGTGCCACCGTGAGCCCCCGGCCCACCTTGCCTTGCTGTTCTTTGTCAGAGGAAACGCGTTATGGGAAGGAAGAGCGTGTGGACAGCTCCTGATTCGATTTCCTGCGCTTCAGCAACACTGCCCTCGAACCCAGCCCCAGCCCTGGGGAGGCCTCTGGCCCGCGGGGCCTGGGAAGCGCCCGAGTCTGCAGACAGGGCATCCCAGGGAGGGATTCGCGTCTGCCGCTTCCTTGGGAGTCCAGTGGACACGTATGCAGTGTCCTTGACAACCGGCGACCCATGTACAGTTGGCACAGGGAGGGGCGGCGGCGGGGAGGGTCCCGCTGGACGGCGCGCCCACCATGCAATGCTCCGGAAGTCACTGGGCCCCTCCGAGTCTCCATTTCCTCATCGGCCATTGTGAAGTCCCAGGAAGAAATGGTGTGCAAAGCCCAGCGCCCCGCACGCAGAGGATGCGGCGGCGGGGGGGTGGGGGGAGGCGGGTGTGTCTGCATCTCCCGTTTCAAAAACATGCAAGTGCACATGCGGCCCCGCCCTGGGCCACCGGCATCTAGACGCTGAACCACTCGGACCCCAGGCCGGAG
This sequence comes from Crocuta crocuta, assembly GCF_008692635.1. Classification (NCBI taxonomy): domain Eukaryota; kingdom Metazoa; phylum Chordata; class Mammalia; order Carnivora; family Hyaenidae; genus Crocuta; species Crocuta crocuta. The sequence continues at coordinate 381,994 of NW_027532250.1, forward strand.
GGGGTTGCAGAGACGGACAGGGGTCTTACCTGTTTTGCACATGGCAACTTCCACCCCCCCACCGTGACCCCACAAGGCAGGGGCGGCCCTGAGCTCCATTTTGACGGGTGAGCCAACCGAGGCTCAGGAAGGTTAAGTCACTTGCCCAAAGGTGCACAGCTAGGAGGCGGCGGTGAGTCACGGAGACAGCAGTCCAACAGGCAGCAAGCTCTCCCCTGCGGCTGCTGAGCGTGGCGGCTCTGAGGGTGTCCCTTGCTCCCCGAGGAGGTGCGCCTGCCCATTTCCGACTCAGCGTCCACGTGGAGGGTGCTGAGGGGCCACAGGGGCCCACGACACGCTCCCCAAAGCTTGGGCGCTGGCCTTGCTGCTCTCGGGGTCACACACGAGGGAGGCAGGCAGCCCATGATGATGCCCCCCAACCCCCCCCGTGGAGGCCGGCAGCCAGGAGCGTGGGCAGGCTGGCGAGTGCCTGAACAGAATGTGACTGCCCGGCGGGCACACAGGCACAGGGGGCACGTGGGCAGCCTTTGAAGAGAGGGCAACCTCACCGGTGACCCCGGGGCCCCAGGGAGGCCTCCATGCACAGGCTGCAGGGCGGGGGCTGTGAGGGGTCGCGCCTGTCTCCCTGTGGGCCCTGCTCCTCCAGCTCTACCCCCTCCTGCCACTCACCCTGCCTGTCCCTCCCCGTCCTCTGCCTCCCGAGGCCCACCCTACTTTCCTTTGTAGCTCCCAGCCCCTGGCGGCCCCGCTGGACTGTGAGCACCAGGACAAAGGGCCGTGTGTCCCCGTCTCCACGGGTCTCCCAACACCCTGCACTCAGGGAGCAATCGTGGAGGGACGGGCGGCAAGGAGGAAGGTTTCCTTCTGGCCAAGGCAAGTGCCGAGTCCCCCCACCCACCAAGAGTGTCAATCACGGAGTTCCCCCTGGAGGAATGGCTGAGAGGTGCAGGTGGTCTGGGGTAGAGCCCCAGGGCCCTTCTCTGCTGCTCACGCCCAACAAACCCAAACACACCCAGTGGCCGTGGCATTGCGGGCTCTGGCTACCTGGGCCGGCCTCGGTGCCTCCCCCCCTGCCCCCCGCCTCATCAGGGCGTCTGGGGAAGAACAGAGTCCCTGTCCTGGGGCCGGGCGCTGTGGCAGCCACGCATCTGGCTTGCCCAGCACCGAAGTGGGCCCAGGGGCATGGCCCCTAATGCGGGGGCATCCCGAGGCCGGTGGCGGGCCACATAATTGGCAGGAGGTGGTGGCCGGGGCCCCTGCGCTACTGTCCTCTTCCGTTAAAATCACACCCTCCCCTCCCGCGGGCCGGCGGCTCCGACAGACACAAAGCAGGCTTCATTCCGAGCCTTTTCCCTTCGCTCTCCCGCCGGCGTATTTCAGACTTTCCTCCCAAGCACGTTGGGGTCTCTGCTCCAGGAAGCCCCCACCTACCCTTCCCTTTGTCGCCATCTTCCTCTTTCCTTTTTATTTATTTGTTTATTTTTCTAGGAAATGACCAGCGACCGCATCACCCTCAGAGGGTCGTCGGAGGAGAGAGAAGGGCCTGCGTGTAACGAACACGACCTCGAACGTTCGGAGCTTTGGGAAGCGGGCACCTTCCAGACAGTGGCTCATGTGAAAGCAACAGTGAGAAAAGGGAGGAGAAAAAGCCTTTCCTCTCCGCCTCCCGCACACCCCTCCTTAAGACTTGGGGGAGGGGGGCTCTGTCCACTCAGTTTCCCACAGTGATATAATGTGAGGTTTTAAAACAACACCAACATTTACCTTGGCAGATGGCCCCGTGGAAAGAATAGGCGTTATCGACACAACGGAATGACTTAAAGAAGACAAGATGCCCCCCCCAAGGAAGTGGGGGGCGTGGAGTCTCTGTAAGACTATTCACGAGCTGCCAGAGCAAACAAGCCTTGGGCCCCGGGGCCTCATGTAGGGGTGCAGCTCGGCGGCAGCCCCCGCCCCTGCGCCCGTGCGCAAGCCAACGCCTCCCGCCCATTGTCCCGGCCGCAGGTGCAGGTACCGCGCGGGGCACACCTGCCCGTGTCCTCTGCCGCTCGGGGGGCAGAGTGTGACGTGACAAGCCATCTGGTTACTGGAGGAGACGGAGAGAGCGGGAGAGAACGGGGGGGGGAAGGAGGAGGATGCCTAGAAGCACATGGAGCACGGAGGGGTGAGCAAGGGGAGGAGGGCGGGGGATGCAGCCGGCCTCAGCAGCCACCTGGACGTCTCGGGCAAGGGTGTCCCACCTGCACGGTGAGAAGTGCAAAGCTCCGGCGTCCCCCGTGGGTCCGGACCCCCGTGCGCCCACTTTCCAAACCAGGAAAGCTGGCGAGTACCTCCTAAGCTTCTGGGCCTCCGTCTCCCCATCTGAGAGATGAGAGCCAACGCCAGGGCCTGGCTGATGGGGCTGTCGGAAAGCCGAAGGGAGCCACGGCCCAAGGTCCGCGCGGGGCTGTGTTCACACGGCGGAAGGAGACTGGGGGTGTCCAGTCAGCCTCCTGGGTGGCATCTGAGGGAGGCTCCGGGGTTCCGGAAGGTTGGCCGGAAGCTCTGGAGGCATGCTCTCTTTCACACTTGGGAAGAGCACCCCACCCGGGCTCAGGGGTGAGACAAGGCCGGGCCAGAGCATGGCCTCTGGGCCCCGGGCCTTCAGAGATGGGGAAACTGAGGCCCAGAGATGTTTACGTCACTGCCCTGCGCAAGCCCGTCATTTCCATGCTGGCCAGAGATGGCCATGAAACACCAGGGTGACCCCACTTTCCTTCCCAGGGCCCTGCCTGAAGGCCTCTGAGCCGGAACGTCCCCGGCGGCCCCTCTGGCCCACGCGTGTCCCCCGACGGCTCCCAGGTGGGGGAGGTGCCGGCTGGCGGCCATCCATCCGAGGGGCCCAGCAGTCCGGGGCCCAGGAGGAAGGAAGTCTCCACGGAGGTGCTCTGAGCTCACAAAGCCCGGGGCCTCCTGGGCCCTGTCTGCGCGTCAGCTTTGATTAGTGCCACCTGTCCTGTTTGTCCGGCTCTTGCTGCCTGATTGAGTTCCGGGTCCCCTCCCAGCCCTGCCGACCTGCTGAGACTCGGCGGGGAGGTGTCAGGGAAATGCTCCCCTGGGGCCCGGGGCCATTCTTGCCGCTCTGAAACCTCCCTTCCAGCCTGGCCTTTCCCTGGGTCCTGGCACTTCCCCGAGCTCTGGCACACGTGACGAGTCCCCGCTCTCCGTGTCCACCTCTGTAAAATGGGGGTGACAACTATGGTAAATAACCAGGGCAATAAAAAGCCTTGGCGGGCCTCCTGCCCCCAATAAGCGGGTCCTGAGGGCCCCCCGGCCCAGTCCCTGGGGGGACACTAAAGCCCCTGCCTCTAAGGAGCTTATCATACCACACGGACAGAAGGACAAGAGACAGGCACATGAATTAAACAACAACCACAACAAAGCAAACCAGAAAAATTACTTTTGATTAAAGTAATAAAAAAATAAAGCTCTTACGGGCTCCTACGACACCTGCTGCCCGTAGCAGGACGTGTACCGCAGCTAACGTTTACTGAGCACGTACTACATTCTGGGCGCCATCCTCCATTCCCCACCTTTCCCAGCATCGTCCCCCGAGGGAGCGTTTTTAGATGAGTTTTCCCAGCTGCACCCCCACTTCCTCCAGGAGCCAGATTCGCCCCCGAGGGCCCCAGTGGGGAGGGGGGTGCTACCTCAGTGACCTCAGGTTCCCACGACAACTCTAGGGCAGGGGTGACCACTGTGTCTTGTGAGGAGCCTGCGGCTCGAAAGGGTGGAGTCTTGCTCTGGGTCACAAGGGAGATGCCACGTGCCCCGTGCCGGCGACCAGGCTGAAGTCAGCCCCGGGACGCGGGACGCACGGACGACAAACGTACCCCAGGATTCTTTCATCGGGGCCCCACGGACCCCCGAAATCAAATGCCAGTGTGTGTTTGCACGAGCCTTTTCCCGGAGCGGGTTAACCTCAGGAGTCCCTGACCCCGAGCAAGGCCCCAGGGTGGCCCCCGAGGGAGGAAAAGGCTCCCCCCGGGCCCCAGCCTGGCTGCACGGACGCCAGGCCTCCTCCCTTCTTCAGAGAGGAAGTCGGGGACGCCGTGGGAAACAGAGTCGGCGAGGCTGGTCGACCTCCCGGGCCGGGGCCCGCTGACCTTCCCCCTGAGAAAAATGCTCACAGCAAGCAAGTCCAGGCCTTCACCCGGCCCCCGAAATAGCGGGCACCTCCGGCCTGGCCCCCCACGTCCTGAGGAAGCTCCTCGGAGCGGCCGAGGAACAATGGGGCATTGTGCGGCCCCGGGCCTCCCAGACAGGAAGCCGGGCCTGCAGAGCCGTCCCACGGTGACCCCGCCGCCCCGGGCCGACACGTGCGACCCAAATGCCAGGTGTGGCCTGCCTTCCACCAGCTGGAGCAGGGCGAGCGGGGCGAGGGCAGGAAGCGCCGGATTGCCACCTCACCCCTGCAACGCAGGGCCTGGGGCAGCGTGGAGGACGAGCAAGGGACTGGAGGGGCGAACGGGCAGAGAGACGGGGCACGCGAAGCCCCACCCCTCCCAGGCCGGGATGGCCCTCCAGGAAGCTCCTCTGTGACAGGGGCAGCACCCACTTCTAACGGCCAGCAGTTAGCTCGTGTCTGCTCTGTGCCAAAGACTGTGTCTCACGTGGGTCACAGGTTCTCCTCCATTCTTGCACTAGCCGCCCTAACCCCTGGCCCTGCCTTGACTGCACCATGCACCCCAGGGCCTTTGCACTTGCTGCTCCAGCCCCTAGAACGCTCTTCTTCCGGCTGTGTTTACATTCTGCTTATCTGACCAGTTCGTCTTTCCCTCTACCCCTTCCCCTCCCCTTTCCTGGGACGCACCCACGTCGATGTTCCATGGTGGTGTTTGTTTCCTGGTCCATTTCTGCCTCTTGTGCTCAAACGTCAGCTGTTGCTGACTTGCTCACTGTTGCAGCCCGGTGTCTGCACACGCGGGTGCTCAGCTGGCGTTTGCTGAGCGGACGACTCAGCGTAGTAGTTCAGTTTGTATGGTCGGCACCTCCACCCCCTTTTATTTTTTAAATTTTTTAATTTTTTTTAATATTTTTTATTTATTTCTAGGAGAGAGAGAGAGAGAGACAGCGTGAGCAGGGGAGGGTCAGAGAGAGAGGGAGTCACAGACTGAAACAGGCTCCAGGCTCTGAGCTGGCAGTCAGCACAGAGCCCGACGCGGGGCTCAAACCCACGAACCGCGAGATCATGACCTGAACGAAAGTCGGATGCCCAACCAACTAAGCCACCCAGGCGCCCCCTCCACCCCCTTTTAAAGATGAGCCGGCCCGTGCCACCGCGGGAGAACTAGGGAGGGTTCGGCGGGGCTCGAGTGTAGGGGCGTGAGGCAAGGAGACGGGATCTTGGAAGCCTGCTAAGGGGACAGGTGCCCAGAAGGCCCAAGACCCGCTGGGGAGCCAGTGAGACACAGCAGGCGAGAGATGAAGGGGGGCTGGCAGGGGAGCAGTAAGGGCCATAGACAGACGCCAATGGGCTGCGGCGTCACCTGAGGCCTCCCTAGAGCGCCCTGAGCCTGAGTGCTGATTCGTGGAGCTGCTGCTGTGTTACCTTGTGAGACACTTGACCTCTCTGAACTCACGGGGATGAAGGTAACAGCTGCGCCATGTGATACCATTGGCGGATCCTGTCTCTGTACTCAGAGCTCCGGAAAGGTCCACGCTCGTCGGCTGAACCATAGGAAATGGCCCTGTTGCGGGGATCCAGAAAGTCAGGCATTGGCAGTTTCCTGTGGGTCATCCTAACAGTGTTAATGGCTCGAGATCGTAGCTATAGTTCAAAGTCACACACACGCACTTTCTCACAAAATGCTTCCAGGGTACTAGGAGCCAAGTAACACATGAAAGTGCTCAGCAAAGTTCCAGCGTGCTGCAAGTGTTGCTTACAAACATAAATATGGGATCCACTTTGAAAATAAAGCCCACGGCTCAGTCCCTAAAGGCACAAGGGATGGGAGTTTGGCTTCCCGGGGCGCCTGGTGGCTCAGCTGGTGAAGCATCCAGCTCTTGGTTTCTGCCAAGATCATGATCCCAGGGTCATGGGACTGAGCCCAGTGCCAGGCTCTATGCTGAGCATTCTCTCTCTTTCTCCCTCCTTCTCTCTCTCTCTCTCTCTCCCTCTTCCCCACTCACATGCTCTCCCTTTCTCAGAAAAAAACAAAGCCCTCAGAGGAGGACCATACCTTTTCAGGCACAGTTATTAAGCTCCCCCAGGTACCCTGAATATTACAGGCCTTTTGGGATAGACTCACAGCAACCAAATTCACAGGAGACTGAAGTATAAGCTTCCCCGTTTGCTTATCCATTTGAAGGGACAAATGTGATTCTTGGCCAGATCGGGACCCTTGACTTTGCTCCTGATGGCGTGAAGCTGGGTTGCAAAGACATCTGGACAGTCAAATGCGACTCGGAAGGGTGAGGTGGACACAGGGGTCAGAGAAACAGCACCCGGGGGACAGAAGTGCCCAGAGGAGTCGGATGACTAATCTGACTCACAACAGAACGCACCTGAAAGCAGGGCCCAAGACGTAGCAACTCTCGCCTGACGGTGTTGGCCACGTGTACCTTCCTGTCGGGGCGCCCGGGGGCTTGGTCAGTTAAGCATCTGACTTCAGCTCAGGTCATGATCTCACGGTTCGTGGGTTCGAGCCTCATGTCGGGCTCTGTGCTGACAGCTCAGAGCCTGGAGCCTGTTTCAGATTCTGTGTCTCCCTCTCTCTCTCTGCCCCTCCCCTGCTCACCCTCTCTCTCTCGAGAGTCTCTCAAAAATAAATAAGGAAACAATAAAAACAGTTTAAATGTACCCCAAACACGTGGGAGAGACGACTGTAACTGAGGTGGGGTCCCATGTTTTTACCGTGGTACTTGGAATCTCGGAAGGGACCGGAATGAAGGGAGACGGAAGCCGAAGCACCTGGGCCTGAGGCTCCCAGGCTCCACGCCGCCTCCTTCCCTCCAGCCCCACCGCCCTCTTCTGTACTTAGCGTGAAATGAACATGCCAAAGCCATGACCGTCAAGCTGTGGATTTTCCTCCAAACCTTCTTTTGACACTGGGAGCCCTTGTCGGCACCGGTACGGGGTGGGGGCTGCGCCGGGCAGTGAAGGAGATGGGGGGGAGGGGGAGTCAGAGCTTCCCCCCGTGGCTCCCCTCGGCCTCCCAGGGCCGCGCTGGGGTCCTCTGGGCGCCGGGACGGGAGTCCAGACCAGGGTGGGCAAGGAGCCCGCTGCTGTGCAGAACCTGCCCCAGGCCCCTCCCGGGTCCAGCACCCGCGGGCAGCCTGTCCTGGGAAGCCGGCTGCTCTCGTTCAGTGGGAACAAGCTGACTGCTGTGTGGCCTGAACATCCTGAGCCAGGGGCCAAGGGGAAGCGGCGTCGGGCCCCAGTGTGCCCGCGGGGCAGAGGGCTCGCTGGGCTGCAGCTCGGGAAGGGAGAGGGGGAGACGGGGAGCGTGTCTATTTTGGCACCAGCCAGCCTCAGAAAAGCCACAGAGAACATTTCACCACAAACGAGCAAGACCCATGAGCAAATGGCCTATTTTGCTTCCTCCCTCAGACTTAAAATCTGGCTCAGGAAGGGACTCATAGAGCAGAGGTGAGATGTGGGGCTCAGCACGGGATTCTGGGGCCTCCATTCTTCCGCCTCCTTCCAGCCAGGGGCCTATTGTGGGCCGTGTGTTGTGAGGTGCTGGAGATCGTGGTGAGCAAAAGGGATCATGGCCCCTGTCCTTTCAGAGCTTGTGGGCCAGGGAACAGGGGATTATATCTTGTCTCCAGGGTGGGCATCAAGCCACAGCTCCAAGTTCAACGAAGGAGAGGTGTGGGGTGCCGCTGGCAATTAAAATGGAGGGGACAGGCATAGTCAGTGGGCTCAGGGAAGAGTGGGCATTGTAAGCAGAGGAAACAGCATGTGCAAAGGCCCTGAGGCAAGAGGAAGCCATGAGTCTGGTCATAGCGGGCCAGGAACTGTTTTTGAATTTTCCCTGGGACATCACAGAGAATGGACTGGAAAGCACCAGAGGTGCACGGGGAGCTCAGACAAAGGATGATGTCAACACCATCCCTCGCTCAGCCAGCCCTTTGCAGCCCACTAGGTCCTCTACCAGATTCTACTTTCATTCCCAAACCCACAAGAGCCCAAACTCCACTCATCGCAGGAGCAGAGTGAGGATCAGAGAGGGTCCCAGTGCTGGTTTGTGTAGAAGCCGGGACTCAACCCAGGGCAGACTGATGTTGGCGTCCCCGCCTCCCCTTTCCATGGGTCCACGGGACAGAGGAGGGCTTTCTGGGCCCCTACGAGCCACATTCCCAGATCACACGCAGCCACGTCACGTCTAGGGTGCCTACGTGTCAAGCCTTTCAAAGCACTCAGGGGGCAGGGACTAGCCGGCCTGCTCTCTCCACAAATCCCACACCCAGGGTTACCGGTGACTCGCCGGGCGGCCACATAGGCCTGGTGTCTCTGTGTCCCCCACCAGCCACAGGCCAGAGCTGCCACCCGTCAAGTTGGTTTGTGGGACCCACCTCTGACTCCCATCGCCATGTTCCTGGGCTTATCCCGCACTTTGTGGTCCCCTGTGTCCTCACCGTGGGGGAAGTTCACTGTCTCACACCTGGACGTGGCCACATCACGACTGCCACGGCGAACATTCCCAAGCCAGCCGGTGTGGCCCTCACCGGGGCCGCGGCCTTGAGCCAGCGGAGTGCTCTTCTCTGGGCCCCGGCACCTGCCCCTGTTAAGTGGGATGGGCTCAGAGCTGCCCCCAGGGCTGCTGCAGACTGATGCTCCGGCCCTTGCCGCACGTCTGGCCGCCGGAGGAGGCTCGGAGCTAACGAGGGCGGAGCACCGCTCACCATGCCAGGCACCGGGCAGTGCCCCGTCCACACCAGCATGGGCTGTTCCCACTACCGTGTCCCCGTGATCCGTCATCGTTATACTGCAGCGCTGCGTTCAGCGTTTCCCACGTGGCCTCTCCGTTCTTCCAACAGCCTGTGGCATCTCTCCCCAGAGCTCCGGAGGCCAGAGAGGTTGACGCGCTCAGAGCCACGCAGTGAGTCGAGGAGCCAGGATTTGAAGCCGGGGCCACGTGATCTACATTCCAGGGCTCGCAGCCAGGACATCCAGCTGGCCCTCACTGATGCGGCCCACCCCAAGTGCCCCACCCCAGCCCTGGGGTGTTTGGGGGCGCGGTGGGGGGCGCATTGTGTTAACAGACAAGGTGAGGGGGAGGCCTGCTCCTGAATTCACTCTCAGCTCCCCACCGTGGCCCACAGCGCACCCTGCGTGTCTCTCCTTGTGTGAATGAATGACCTTGTGCAAGGAGATGCCCAGAAAATGGGAGCAAAATGCGGATGCCTAGGCCCAGCCCCATACCCGGAATCTGACCCTGACCCCGGATCTCTGAGTGGCTGATACCTCCCCTAGGGAGGTAGTGATTTAGGAAAGGAAATTCAAGACATTCTGTTAAACTTGAACTTCAGATGAACAATAAATAACTTTTTAGCATAAGTACATCCCAAATATTTCATGGGTTATACTTATGTTAAGAGAGTATTTGTTGTTTATCTGAAGTTCGGATTTAACCGGGCACCCTGCACGCATCCCGGCAACCCTCTCCCCTGGCGACACAGGTGCCTGAGCAACAATAGCCACAACGACTCATGTCCAGGAACCCACCCTGGGTGAGGCCGAATGCCGCCCCCAGATGTGTGCAGTTGCTGGCACAAGTTCACGGCTCCTGCTCGACTGACACAGGTGAGGTCTCTGAAACGCACATTCGGCTGCACCAGCTCCATCCGGGGTCACCACCAGCTGGCACAGACCGGGAGACTGTGCTCCAAGAGGGCAAGCCCGTGGGGGTCCCTCCAGGGAGGCCCAGGGGCCAGCGGGACCCCGCGCGGAGCCGAGGCCCAAGGCAGGCCTTCCCGGTAGTCAGGGCCATCTGGGCTCCGGCTCTGGCACCTGGCGTCCTCAGAGCGGGAAACGGCGCCCCCCCCACCGCCCACCCAGAGATGGTTTCCTGCCCGCCTGCATTGGCCAGATGGCCCTGCAGAGCGGGGAGGGGGCTGCTGAGGGGCCGGCGAGGGGCCGGGGGTGTCGCGCTGGAGCCAGCCCAGATGCCTTCGCAGCCTTGGAAGGCCCTGTTTCTGGGAAGGGAGAACCCCGCGCACGCACAACACACCCTATAGCCCTCCGGCTGTTTCATCTCAAAGAAACCCAAGGTTTAGAAAGAATCTAATTAAGCATCTCCTGCACAGTCTTACACGCACGGAATGGAATTGCTCATGAATCTTGGCTCATCGCTGACCGTGCGCTGAGGGGCCTGTGGCTCTGCTGGGAACTGGGGTGGGGGTGAGGGGCTCTGGCCAAGGGGCTTCTTTGGACGATGCTAGAACTCATGAGCCAGCTCTGTCCCCTTCAGTCGAGCATCCACCCCAATCCGTCCCCAAAACTCACAGGTGAGTCGGGACTTGTAGGAGTTGACTCTCTTTGCCAGGTCCTCAGAGCCAGCCAGCGCTGGATTCAAATCCTCTTGACTTAAATTATGAGCTTGGGCAAGTCATTTTCTTTTTCTGAAACCTTCATAAAATCTGTAAAGTGGAGCCAATCATTGTTTTGTTCTAGGATTGTTGTACGAATACATGAACTACCCCTCGTGTCGTCAGTACCCCGTGAATCGTAGATGCTATTCCGATCAGTTTTCATTTCCTTTCCGTTTTGGTTTCCCTCCGTAAGAAGCCCCACGAGACGGAGCCTTTATTTCGTCCACTGCTGGACTGCTAGCCCCTGGCCTCTGGAACAGCTGTGGGCTCACGGTAGCTTTTCAGTAGATGCATGTGAGAAAGAATGAATGTCTCAGGGCCTGGGAGAAGCTGCCATTTCACTTCAAGGAACTGAATGGCATCCTTGAAGGAGAATGGGGTTGAAGCGGGATGAGAGTCTGCACGGGTCCACCAAGTGCTTTCTAAAGTGTTTTCAATGTGGGATTGTCGTCCCCACTTTCAGATAAGGAAACTGCAGCTCAGAAGGCAGAATTGAATTCCCCAGGCTGCTAAGAAAATGGAAATACAAACGTGGGCACCAGTCACCAGGGTCCCCAAAGATTCTGCCTCCTGCAATCCATTCACGTCCTTATACCGTCTACTCCTATGCCAAGCAGAGCGGACCGCTGTAAACCTCTGTAGCATTTTGGGGAAATGGCCATGTGTGACCTCTGGGGCTGTCACAGAAGACATGCTGCCTCCCAACTTGCCTCCTCTTAGATCGTTCCTCGGGGGGACCCCAGGAGCTGTGTTGTGAGGACACTCGAGCAGCTCTAAGATCTCCAGCCCCAGTCAAGCCTTCGGATGAGGGAGCCCTCGCCGGCATCTCACCTGATACCGCATGAGGGATTCCCACCAGAACCCCCCAGCTGGGCTGCTTCTGAATTCATGACCCACAGAAACTATACGAGATCATAAATGTTGATCATCTTCATCACTAAGTTCAGGGCTAATTTGTCATGTGGCTATAGATGACTAACACCACAAACCACAAAGTGGGGGGACATGTTTGCCAAGCACACATCTGGGAACATGTGCCCAAAACACATGAAGAACTCTTACGTCACAATAATCGAAAAAACAAACGAGTCAAGAAAATGAGCAAAAGATTTGAAGTGGCACCTCACAGAAGATATACGAATGGCCAACAAACGCATGAAAAGATGCTTAACGTCATTAGTCATTTGAGAAACCCAGATGAAAATCGCACTGAGCTATACCGACACACCCGTTAGGATAGAAAACATTTTAAAATCTGACAATACCACATGCTGACAAGGATACAGATTAGCCAGAACACGCCATTTCGCAGGTGGGAATGCAAAGTGGTGCAGCCACTTTGGACAACAGTTTGGCAGTTTCTTAGGAAGTTAAACATATATTAATCGTATGACTCAACGATCACGGGCACTTACCCAAGAAAAACGGAAAATCGTGCTCACACACACACACAGAGTGGACATGAGTGTTTATAGCAGCTTTATTCGCAGTTGCCAAATCTGGAAACAATCCGCATGTCCCCTTAAAACTTGTGGTATATCCCTACAGTGAAACACTACTCGTCAATAAAGAGGACCAAATCCCTGAAAAACACAAGGCATGGTGAAGATCAGATACGTTCTACTAAGTGAAAGAAGCCAAACTCAGAAGGCTATGGCGTGATTCCATTCATACGATATGCTGACAAGGCAAAACTACATGGACAAGAACTGGGCTCCTGGGCTGGGGGCTAAGGTGAGAGCTTGACTGTGCAAAGGGACAGGAGGGGACTGTGTGGGGTTGCAAAGCTGTTCTACACCCTGTTTGTAGCAGTGGTTACGCCCTTGTATGTGTTTGTCAAAATCCATGGAAGGGTGAACTTTAAGTAAATCATGCCTCACTAAACTTGACCTTAAAAGGGATCCCCCGAGTAGGAAGCAGAGAAAGATCTCTCTGATGATGACTCTAACATCCAGAAGTCATAGAAGAAAAACTAAGTTCAGCCACATAATCAAAACTGCTGTGTGATACAGTAAAACCAACTGGAGAATCCAACCTAAAGAGCCCGTAGAGGCAATATCAAGAGGCAAAGTGATAAACTGCTAAGGACGTTTGAAGTTTACACTGCAGACAAGGACTTAATATCCCTAAAATATAAAGTGGATTTCAACAAATAAGAAAAAAACACACAATAAAAATAGATAAAGGATATGAGTGGATCATTTGTCAAAAGGTAGTATTGATTGGTTTTAAATATATGAAAAAGATGTATAATCTTATTCATAATGTAAGGAACGCAGAATAAAACTGTACTGAATTGCCCATGTTTACCCGTCAAATGGACAAAAAACCAGAAATCTGATAATTCACTATGTTGGTTAAACTTTGGAAAAACAGGCACACAAGCATTGCTGGTGGGGCTATAACTCAGCCTGACCCCTAATGGAATGGAATGGGGCAACATCTATGACAAATTTGTAATATACTTTGGAAATAGCAATTCCAACTTTAATATTTTTTTTATGTTTATTTATTATTGAGACAGAGAGAAACAGAGCATGAATGGGGGAGGGGCAGAGAGAGGGGCAGCAGGCTCCAGGCTCTGAGCTGTCAGCACAGAGCCTGACGTGGGGCTCGAACCCACAAACTGTGAGATCATGACCTGAGCCGAAGTCAGATGCTTAACCGACTGAGCCACCCAGGTGGCCCAGCAATTCCAACTTTAAAATGTTATTCTACAGAAGTACTTGCGTGTATGAAAATTGGTGTATGTGCATAGTCATTGGCTAAATTATTTTGGATAGCATAAAACTGGCAACAACCCAATAAAATACTATGCAGCTATGAGAGAGAGAGAGAGAGAGAGAGAGAGAGAAGGAACTCACCCCTGTCTGCGCAGTGACTTTTTAGTAGCTCTTTACCCACCTCCCTTTGGAGATCTCAAAAGTTGTTCTTCGGCATTTTGGGGACCTCTCAAGAGTCACATCCAAGTACTAATGCCCAGAAGCAGAGGTTTTTTGTTTGTTTGTTTGTTTGTTTTCAATTTTTTTTTAATGTTTTTATTTTTAGGAGAGAGAGAGAGACAGCGTGAGCAGGGGAGGGTCAGAGAGAGAGGGAGTCACAGACTGAAACAGGCTCCAGGCTCTGAGCTGGCAGTCAGCACAGAGCCCGACGCGGGGCCCGAACCCACGAACCGTGAGATCATGACCTAAGCGAAAGTCACTTAACCGACTAAGCCACCCAGGCGCCCCCAGAAGCAGAGGTTTTTAAACTTGACCTACAGATCAGTCTTCAACAACGACAACAATGACAAAAGACCTGTTTTGCCTACTACAATCTGTGACATATGTAAATTTGTAAAATATGACAATTAGATAAAAAGTCACTGACTACTCCCCTCTCTGTTTTAAAATCTATAGGAATGAAGAAAAAAAGACACCCCCTCCCATTTGGCAAGGGTGCCAACATGACCCAGTGGGGAAAGAAGAGTCTTTCACAACTGGCCCTGAAACAACTGGCTAGCCACACGCAAAAGACTCGCATCGGATCCCGACCTCCCACTATATATAAAAATTAGTTCAAAGTGGATCAAAGATCCAAACACAAGAGCAAAACCATAAAACTCTTAGAAGAACACAGAGGGACAAATCCTCATGACCTAGGCTCGGAAAAGGACCCTTAGATACAACACTAAATGTATGATAACGAAAGCAAACGGAGTTAAGTTGGACTTCTCAAAACTAAAAAGTTTTTGTGCCTCAAAGGACGCCGTCAAAAAAGCGATAAGACTTCACACGGAATGGGAGAAGCTATTAGCAAATCATATAGCTGATAAGGGACTTGTATCCAGAATATGTAAAGAATGCTCACCACTCAACAATAAACGGACAAATAACCTGATTTTTAAAATGAGCAAACGATAGGAAAAGACACTTTTGCAGGGCAGGTATGCAGAGCGGCCAGGAAGCACGTAAAAAGGTGCTCAGCCGCGTCGGTCATGAGGGAAAAGCACAGCAAAACTGCGATGAGGAGCCACGTCCTGCCCACCGGGATGGCTAGAATCCACAAGTCCAGTAATAAGTGTGGGCAAGCGTGTGGACACAGGGCAGCCGCACACACGTGGCTGGAGGGGTAGGAAATGGTCAGGCTGCTCTGGAAAACACTGTAGCCATTTCTCACGGAATTAAACATCGGGGCTTGTCACCTGACCCGGAAGTCCAGTCCTAGGTGTCAGGGAGACACACAAACAAATGTCACCTGTACGCAAGTGTCGTTAGCAGCATTATGCATGGTGGCCAGAAACAATCCAGGTTCCCATCAAGTGAATGGTGGATACACAGAGTGTGGTTTGTGCAGACGACGGCGTATTAGTTATTCAGCCATGAAAGGGGACGAAGGAAGGGCCAGTGAGCATCCATCTCCGTAACAGATAGGAGTTGTCACAAGAGATAAACGGCGGGTGACTCCACGCCTCTGAAAGTCAAGGGCAGGGAAGTCTAGGAAGACAAAAAGCGGATTCGTGGTTATGCAGGGCTGGGCTGCGAGTCAGAGGGTAAGGCTGCCACAGCCAAAGGTTATGGGGTTTCTTTCCCGAGATGATGAAAATGCTGGTGGGTTTTTTTTTTTTTTTTTTAATGTTCTAAAATGACCCTGAAGTACTGTTTACACATAGCTGTGCGTATATGAAAGACCATTGGGTCACACACTTAAAATGGGTGGATTGTGTGGCATATGAATTCTATCTCAATAAAGTGCCTTTTAAAAAGAGGAGAAAGAGGGGCGCCTGGGGGGTTCAGTCAGTTAAGCGTCCGACTTCGGCTCAGGTCACAATCTCACGGTTCATGGGTTTGAGCCCCATGTCGGGCTCTGTGCTGACAGCTCAGAGCCTGGAGCCTGCCTCCGAGTCTGTATCTCCCTCTCTCTTTGACCCTCCCCTGCTCACACTGTCTCTCTCTCCCTCTCTCAGAAATAAATAAAACATTAAAATATTTTTAAAAAATAAAAAATAAAAAGAGGAAAAAGATGGGGCGCCTAGGGGGCTCAGTCGGTTAAGCATCCGACTCTTGATTTCGACTCAGGTCATGAACTTACAGTTCATGGGTTTGAGCCCCACGGCGGGCTCTGTGCTGACAGTGTGGAGCCTGCTTGGGACTCTCTCTCTCTCCCTAGCTCTCTGCCCCTCCCCCACTCCTGCATGCCGTCCTTTCTCTCTCTCTCTCTAAATACATAAATAATACACATTTTTAAAAAATAAAATAAAAAAGGGGGAAAAAGGGAAAGAAGAAGAAACCCCCAGGCCCTGCTGGGTGGAAGAGTGGAACCCATGAGCAGAAGCCCAGGAAAAGCTCTGCATTCAGGGGAAGGTCCCACCCCTGGCTACAAATGCATCTTAATGGTAAGATTTTCAAGATGTTCCCTTCCCATATCCCCCTGGGGAACATGTGCCCAGAAACCAGAAATTCCCCTTTAAGGGTGAATCGTGGACCACATTTGAACTCTGTAACAGCCCCTAGGTATGGCCCCAGCGGTGTGATTTGAGAGAATGTAAGAAGACTCCAACCTTCTGCACCCAGCCATGCCCCTCCCTGCCGGGCAGGCTTCTGGCCCGCCTCCTCCAGAGAGCTGTTTTAAGTGCAATTATCCAGGGAGGACATAAGGCACCAGGCTCTTTGGGGAAGAATTAGGTAATTGGATCATTTTTTCTCCTTGACAAGGAAGAGCTGGGGACAGCTGGGGGACCTGGAGGCTCTTTGAGGGGGAAATGAAATCTTAATTACAACTCAGGTCCTGCTAATGGCTGAAAGGAAGAACAGATCACCTAAAGCGGGGTGCTCAAAGGGTGGTCGCGGCAGCAGCAACCTCACGTGGAAACTCATTAGCAATGCAGATTCTCAGGCCTTACCCAGACCTCCTGGCTCAGGGACTCGGAGTGGGACCCAGCAATCTGTGTTTTAAAAAGCCCTCCAGGTGATTTTAATGTGAGCTCATGTTGGAGCACCCCCAAACTAATGGGTGATTTCATTCATTCAACAAATATCTACTGAATGCTCCCAGATATACTTGGAATTGCTAGAGGTTCAGGGGTTCAATAACCAGGGAACAAGATGTAATGGGTTGAAGGGTGGTCACCCAAAGGACATGTCTCCCCAGACTGTGATGGTGACCTCATTTAGAAAAAGGGTCCTTACAGACACAAGTAAGTTAAGGATCTTAAGATGAGATCGTTCTGGATTACCTCGATGGGCCCTAAACCCAATGACAAGGTTCCTTAAAAGAGAGGAGAGAGAAACAGAAGAGGAGAGAAACAGAGAAGTCCAAGCCAAGACAGAGGAACAGACTGGGATGAAGTAGCCACAAGCCAAGAGGCTGAACCGCCAGAGCTGGGAGAGGGGAGGGGGGTTCTGTCCTGTGGCCTCAGGAGGCACCTCTGCCCCCCGACAATGAGCGGATAAATATCTGTTATTTTAAACCACCTAGTTTGTGTTAATTTGTTACAGCAACCCCAGGAAACAAATCTAAAGACAAATAAGGGTCATGACTTAAAAAATCTTATATTCTAGTGGAGATAGATGAGATGATAGAGAGAGAGAGAGA
>NW_027532250.1:399237-406686 GCF_008692635.1 Crocuta crocuta
TGGATAGGTGGATGGATGGATGGATGGACAGACTTACAGGTGGATGGACGAATGGACAGATAGGTAGGTAGGTTGATAGGCCATATAAATAAGTGACAAAGATAATCTCGCAAGGCGAAAGCACTATCATGACAATAAAACAGAGTGATGTTCTAGAGAGAAACGGAAAAGGGATCACCAAGCTGAGACCTTGAGGAAGTGGCTCCAGGAGCAGGAGCTTACGAGGTCTGGGGGGCACAGAGAAGCCTGGTGCAGAAGGGCGGCCGGAGGGTAAGAGTGAGTGAGTCGACGGGAGTGGGGAAAGGGGTGAGACCGGGGAGAAGCAAGGGCCGTGGGAGCAGTCTGGACTCTGCACCAGGGACAGTGGGAGCCCTTGGAAGGCTGGGAGCAAGGAGCTCGTGGGACAGGACTCGGCCTGCGGAGCAGGGGTGAGCCAGGAGGGCTCTGCAGGTGTGTGGGCGAGAGGGTCCCGTGGACTCCTGTGGACCCTCGTGTAGCCTAATCTCAGCAGTGGTCTCCCATCACCTCCGCCTCATTCTGTCTGTTACGAGGAGGTCACTGGGCCCCACCCACACTCCCGGGGAGGGGGCTGCACAAGGGTGTGAATACCGGGTTCACTGAGAGCCTTTGCAGATGCTGCCCACCGCACCGGAGGGAAATGACGAGTTCCATTTAGGACACGTTAGGTTCTAGCTGCTCACTTAAGGTTGTAGCATGGCTGATGGTAAAGAGGCAGTTGAAAGATGAATGAATGAATGAATGATGAGTAGATAGACTGACAGACGATGGACGACCCATTGCTGAAGGCCGGTTGGTCGCGCCAAAATCACTTGAAGGACTCCTGTCCCCAGCCCCCAAGGACAAGCTCTTTCAGAAACTGTGGGCTTGTTCTATCACGGACCCTCCCTGCCCTCCCTCTCCCCCCCACCCCTGCACGGAGCCAGCTCTCGGGAAGATGAGATCAGCGGTGGGTTTCTGCCCGGCCAAATGGAAACACGGGCTTCCATCCTGCTCCAGAAACATCAGCGTGCTGGGGTCCGCAGAGGGAACCGCTGGCCGCCTTGGAAGAGCTGCTGATAGATCCTGGAACTTCACGGGCCAAGCCATCATCTTCAGGCCAACGAGCTTGAATTATGACAGGGAATTAGGAGCGCTGGAAACTTGGAGGCCGCCCACGAGGACGTTTGCACGTTTCTATCTCCAGCCTCGTTTTCCAGCTGCGCGGTACACTTAATCCAACACCGAGTCTTGCATATTACATTTTCTCCGTGATTATAGCCCTTCTTCTTTTTTTTTTTTTAAATTTTTTTTTTAATGTTTTTATTTATTTCTAGGAGAGAGAGAGAGACAGCGTGAGCATGGGAGGGTCAGAGAGAGAGGGAGTCACAGACTGAAACGGGCTCCAGGCTCTGAGCTGGCAGTCAGCACAGAGCCCGACGCGGGGCTCGAACCCACGAACCGCGAGATCATGACCTAAGCGAAAGTCGGACGCTTAACCGACTAAGCCACCCAGGCGCCCCTATAGCCCTTCTTCTTGAACCGTCTTTGGCACCCAGTGGGTACTTTCTTTGATTCCTCTTGCTGTGTGGACGTGCATGCTTTGAGCTGAGCCTTTTGTATCTTGCACTCGGTTTTCTCTCAGGAGTCGGTGCTGGGAAGCGGGCTGGAGCGGGGGCCCGGGCCCGAAGCGCGCGCGGTGCCTGTCAGCGAGGCCGGCTCCCGGAGATGCGTCCCAGAGAGCAGGCAGGCCACAGATAATTGGTATGGTCAGGGGAAGACAGAGGCTTTTCCAGATTAACTGAGTGGCTGGGGGTAAAGATTCTGAGCTTCAAAAGAAGCTTCCCGAACTTAAGGCTATTAAGTTATTACGGCTGATTCCACGCAGAGGGGCCTCAGCCGAAGGGCATCTAACTGCCAGACCTCCTGTGATTTTATGGGAATGGGGCTGGGATGGGGGAGGCTGAGATCACTGAGAAAAGCAGCCCCACCCGCACAGGCCAGATGAACGGGGCTTTGAATTTTCATCCTGGCAGCTCAGCTGCGATCCCAATGGCCCCTGAGTCTTCACAGGTGCCCCTTCACAGGGCGGGGGGAGGTCAAGATGAAGGTCGGGGTGGGAGGGTGTTGCTGAGGCCTAGGAGGCTCCGCTGGCCTTAGCAGCCCCCTTTACCCCTCAGTCCTTCCTCCACCAGGAAATACGTGCTGAGCCCTGGTGATAGGAAGGGAGCCAGCAGCTGGCGTGACGGAGTAGGGCTGTGGTCAGAGGAGGTACTCAGGGGAGGGCAGAACAGTACAACTGGGGCCCCAGAATCTCCAAGGGGAAGGAGCTCTGGAGCCTCATTTGCATCACAAGCCCAAGGTGCTTACTTAGATTGTAGGTTTAACTGGGGCGCCTTGGGGGGTCTTATCTTAGGGCTTGGCTGCTACAACAGAAGAACCTGAAAGAGCCGTGGCGTCAACACGGACATCGGTCCTCTCCCCGGGAAAGGTCTAGGGTCACAGTCCAGGGCTTGTAGGGCAGCTCCGCAGTCGTCAGAATCAGGTCTCTCCTACCTCATTTCTCTGCATCTCACACACCTTCCCTTTCAAGATACAAAATGGCTGCTCCGGTTCCTGCCATTCATTCTACATTCCAGCAAGTGTTGAAGGAATAAAAGGGCAAGGAGTGGGCCGCCCCTTCCCTTTAAGAGCGCCTTTTTGGAACCGGCTTGCCCACTTCACATCACCACGGCCAAAATCCATCACGTGGCCACATGTGGCTGCAGGGAAGTTTGGGAAATGTGGTCTTTATTCTGGGTGATCATGCACCCGGCCATATTCCGCTAACGTAGAAGAGGGAAGGTCAGCGGTGGCTCTGCAGAGGAGTGTGATGGAGGCAGGGCGAGACCAGAGCCTCCACCCCCACCTCCCTTGGGCACACATGTCCCTCAAGCTACAGGAATGGCTCTTTCAGCATTCGTGACAGCATGCAAATTCCACTTCCTCCAGGCAGACCTCCAGGATTAATAACTCCACCTGCTGGCCAATGGTTCAACCTCGACTCCACTCCACCCTTCCTTTTAGGGGCAGGGGGGCCCCTGGCTATTTAGTACCTGAGCATTTCTATGCAGTCTGCCCTTCCATCCTCAGGAGGCTGTTTCCTGAGTCAAGGATCCAATTTCTTCTTCAGGGTGCAGATCATAAGGATGAGAGAGAGGAACTGGTCCCCAGAGGCCGCTGAACGGAGCCAGCCCGGCCGCCCTGCGATGGGTCTATTTCAGACACGGACATTAGGTCTTCCGGCACCTTCCCTGCTGCCCAGTGGGTTGCGTGCCCCCCACATTAGCGCCACAAGGCCTCCACCTCTAACCCAGGACTTTTTGTTTGTTTGTTTTGAATAATGAAGGGTTCGTAAACTGGCCAAACGCAGCCTGCATTTATTTCTGTCAAGAAGTTTTACTGGCACACAGCTACGCCCGTTCATTTCCATATCATTTACATATTTCCCACAGCTGCTTTTCAGATGACAGAGCCCGGAAGTTACCGCAGAGAACTTCTGGCCCCCGAGTCAGACGTGTTTACCACTCGGCTCTTAGCAGGACGATCTGGCTAATTCCAGGTCGAGCAACGCCTGGCGGGCCACGGGAGCCTTGGGCAAACACAGGCCGTGACGGCCATGACCATGGTGATCGCCCGAGAGGGCCTTCGCTCTCTGTCCGTCACAGAGCTGGGACGGCACCCTGTCGCCGGCCCGATGGGGCTGGGGCTGGACACCTGACGTGAGGGGCCCCCGGAGCTGGGACCCGGCCCCCCGTCCATCTCAAACTGAGCCCGCGGAGACTTAGGGGTTGGGGAGCGGAGGAGGCTGGCCGCAGCCCGCGTGGCGAGCGAGTAGAGAGGAGGCGTGGAGGGGCTCCAAGACTCCCCAGGGTCCTGTGCTGCCCCCGGGACGCCTCCCTGGAGCCCCCTCTCCCTCAGCCGTGCCCTGCGGACTTTGGTTATTTCCCACCGTGGAGCGCAGGGGGGACAGCTCACCTCCGTCTGCGGGCAGTGACACCCGCGGGGGCGGCCAGCCCCTCCCACTGCCCCCCCTTCTCCTCCTGGGGCTCCTCTTTTGCTGCTCAAGGGCTCATTTTTCTGGAGTAGCTCCGGACACTACCCGGCTAAATGAAGAATGTGGAATACTTGAAATTTCCACTCACACACTCCTTGGAAAAAACACATTAACCTTTAAGAAGGGAATAATAGCTTCGTTTTCGAGTGACCTTATGTATTAGCTCTCGCTGAGCACTTTCTGGAGGGAGCCCTGGCCCGTGGCAGGGGCCCAGCGGGCGCAAGAGATAAGAAAACACAAGGCCCAGCAGCGTCCTTTGCGAGCTCTGAACTGAGGCAGACAATTGTCAACTGACGGCAGCAATAATGTCCCTCGCTCCTGCGAGACATCAAGCCTGCCTAACAGGGGGTCACCTGCTTTCCTGGATTTGCTCTTGACCTGGGGCTGAGTGAGCAGCCGCTGCTCAGCGGCCGGCCCTCTGCTCTCTCTTTCTGTCCTTAAAACAGCCCCCTCCCCCTGGGAAAAGCTATCCCACCGGCCAGCTCTGCTGAACCCCGTCCCCAAAATATGGACCCCGCGGCCAACATGTTGCAGAAAATCACATCATCTGTACTCTTTGGGGAAGTGGGGGGGGGGTGGCGATTTGCTAAGCATAGTAGCACAGTCAAGGCTCTGAGAAGTCCTGCCAGGAAGAAACCTGTTTCATTTTGTCCAACACCAGTATTTTCCAATCTTTTCTGGTGCAGGAAAGCTCCCGCCTCTTTGTGGGTTTTGGATGGCACGTGTGCTTGCTGGGCAGCACTCTATCCACAGGGCACGCCTCAGAAACTGCAGACCACAGAGCACACCTTCTCCAAGATCACGTGAGCTCGGAAAAGACCAGAGCCCGTTCTTCACCCTCCAATTCATCTACTGATTTATTCCGCATGCATTCATTCCCCCCGTTCGCCATTCATTCATCACCGCAGGCTTCTGAGGCCGGATGCGTCCGAGGCGCAAACGCAGACCCCAGGGCCTCGGCTTCCCCCAGCCTCAGGGACGGCAGGGAGCGGAACCGTGCTCGTGGGTTACGGAATAGAAAAGAAAAGCACCCAGTGCTCCCGGACACCGAAGACCCAACGTCCAAAGGTGCTTTTTGAGGATAATTAAGGGGCAGACGATTTTAAAAGTCCATCACGGACAGTCGAGCAGCAGCCTGAAGGAGAAGGCTGGCAGGAGAGAGGAAGGAAGGCTGAGCAGAAAGTAGGGGCCTGTCGGCAGCCGCAAGGTCCCGGCGAAGCTTGGCTGAGGGGTGGCTCCGTGCCTGGCGCTGCACTGAGAGCTGTTCACGCCCATGTGCCTCATGCGCTCACCCAGCGTCCAGGAGGTGCTTCTTGTGAGGCAGGTGCTGGGGACGCCACGGTGGCCATGACCTCACTTACATCGGAACAAGCCGGGGAGCCGGAAGCTCCCCAGGAATCACAAGGAGGGCGTGTGGCCGCCCAAGGCGAGGCTTGGAGGCTTGCACAAAGCCACGAGGCTAGAAAAAGACAAAGCCAGGAGGCCAGCGTGGGACCCCCGACTCTCACACCCGTTTCCCCGCTCATCCAGGAGGCAAAGGGACAAGTTAAAAACACAACCAGAGGCAGAGGGCAAGCCGGACGCTCATTTAGGACGCGGAGGGAGAGGGGGGCAGCCAGAAGACACGGCAGCGCCTGGGGACACAGGCTGCTCTGACAACAGCAGCCTCCCACCCCCAGCCCACCTCTCGCCCAGTGAATTCCATCCTGGTCCATCCCCTTCCCAGCAAGCTGGCCGCTGGTGAGCACAGGCCCTGCGCCCCCACCCCTCTGCAAGGCGAGCCCCCTGTTCTCCATCGTTTCTCTGCTCCTGTTTCAGAAAGTCACTGTGCCGCAGTCGCCAGGACGCTGGGGGCACAGCTGTGGCCCTGTTAGCACCTGACGGCGTCATGAAACCAGCAGATGGCCACTCACGTGTGGTCCCAGGGGGACAGCTCAGCCCTGGCGGCTTCGGTCTGCGTCCCCGTGCCTCCCGGCTCTTCCGGGAACCCCAAAGCCCTGATGGGAAACCCACCCCGCGGTGCCATGGTTTGGACCTCGTCTTCCGAGATACGGACTGTCCCCGAGTTCTCCTGCTGCTGGGACAGCCACAAACTCAGTGACCTAGAGGACACCAAGTAGGAGCGGTCACAAGTCCTGCAGTCCAGGGGAGCCCGTCCCCAATTCCAGCCTCCTCAGGCGCCTGCGGCCTGGGCTCCCGGCCCCCCACCCAGCAGGGCAGCTCCCGCCCGGCTCTCTGACCCTCATCCCCCTCCTTCCTCCCTGTGACGACATGGGGCCCAGCCAGATAAGCCGGGACAACCTCCCCGCCGGGACGTGCCTCGGGCCCCGGAGGCCGTGCTCTGCACAGGCCAGGGCAGGGCGTGGCTCGTCCCCAGCCCCCGCAGGGACAGCAGGGGAGGGGAGGGACGTGCCTCCCCCCGGAGCACACGCTGCGAAGGTGGGGATAGCTGGTATTCCGACCCCGCTCGGCCCTGCTCCTTCCCGTCACCCCACCACGGGCTTGGACGGCCCTCGGACCCCGGGGCCGCTGTGCAGGCCATTTCTGCTGCCCTCCAGCCTTGAGCTGCATGAACGCTGCGGCCCCCAAGACCAATGGATCCCGTCCACGGCCCTTTGCCCGGCACCAGGCGGGTGGATCCCTGTCACTGCCGTTCGGATTCCCCGGCTGCCCCAGGAACCCGCGCTCTGTCCCAACAGTCTCCACTGGCATCTCTTTGCAAAAGAAGAAAGCCCCTTTTCCGCCCTGGGCTCAGACCTTCCCACTTTGTTTGCCTTCAGTGTTAAGAGAGGTCAATGCAAGCCTCCTCGCCTCTCGTTCCAGGGAGATGCCATCAGACGTGATTGTCCCCAGGGTCTCCGGCCGTTTGCCATTTGCCCGCTCATCCCATAGTCACTTCCTGCCTCCAGCACCTGCTCGGCGAGGGGGTTCCACGCAAACCAGGTGGGCTGGGTCCCGGCACCCGCACCAGCCCCCCCCGGCCACCCGGGGCCTCCTCTTGTGGCCTTAGGATCAGCACACGCAGCCCAAAGTGCTCAGGGCCAAGCCCAGCACACGGCCGGCTCAGCGCCCGCTCTGCGAGGCGTGAGGACCTTCTGGCTACACGCACTCCCATGATCCCGGCCACGTGGGGATCATACCTGAAGCTCAGAGAGGTGAGGTGACTTGCCTGAGGCCCCACGGCTAGGCAGTAGTAACGTCAGGGCTCCCGTCCACACCGCCCAACTCCAGAAGCTCATGGTGTTAACCATTAGGCTTTATGGCGGCTAAAATCCAGCTGGCCCGAGAGGACGACTTGTGTCCTGTCCACGGACACAAGTGAGCAAAGGGATGTGGACCATGTGTCAACAGCGAAA
>NW_027532250.1:406718-414554 GCF_008692635.1 Crocuta crocuta
GGCCGGCCGCGCCCCCCCCCCCCCCGCCGCCCGCCATGGGCCCCGCTGCCATCTGCCGAGAGCGCGGCTGGGCCAGGGTCTGCGCTGCCCAGGACGGTTACGTCGGCAGGTAACCAGGTCCTCACCCCCACCCCCGCGGCAGCTCCAAGATCACAACCATCTTCTCACACCGAATTCAAAGTAAAAATAATCCGGTGGGGGGGGGGTGTCACTTTTTACTGAGAAAGGTTACCATTCATCGTTAAGATCCATCAACCGTACTTAAAACACTAAAGCCACCCTTTCAAGGTGCACACCGTTCGAGCTAGCCTTTCCCCTTCCAAGAATCGTTTCTAAAGAAATCATTGTGGATGTTCCCAAAGGCCCAGAAGCAGCATCATTTACAGTAATGAAAAACTAGAAACCACCTCAGTGTCCCACAGAAAATCCGTTCAGCCAGTGACAATGCATCCACACAATGCGGGGCTGTGCAGGCAGCAAACACGGGGTGAAGGGACATTTATGGACACAGAGCTGTGGGTGTAATACATTTCTTAAGGGAAAGCAGAGAGTCACAAAACAGTGTGCGTAGAAGGGTCTTGTTTTCATTTAAAATCTGTGTACAGACTGGGGCACCTGGGGGGCTCAGTCGGCTGAGCGTCTGACTTCGGCTCAGGTCATGATCTCACGGTTCATGGGTTCGAGACTCACATCCAGCTCCCTGCTGCTGTCAGCTTCTCAGAGCAGAGCCTGCTTCCTCTCTTCTGTCCTCCTCTCTCTGCCCCTCCCCTGCTTGCACGCTCTCAAAAATAAAGAAATATTTAAAAATTTTAAAAATTTAAAAATAAAATAAGTGTACAGACAGAAGATAGATAGATAGACAGACAGATAGGTAGATAGATAGATAGATAGATACGACTGATAGGTGATAGGTAATAGAGTAGGTAGATAGGTGGATGGATGGATGGATGGATGGATGGATGGATGGATGGAAGGAAAGGCAGATAGATGGATAGACAGATAGATATGATTGATAAATGATAGATGATAGAGTAGGTAGAGAGGTAGGTAGGTGGATGGGTGGATGGATGGATGAATAGATAGATGGATAGATAGATAGATGATAGATAGATAGATAGATATGACTGATGGATGATAGATGATAGGTAGATAGGTTGATGGATGGATGGACAGATGAATAGATAGATAGATGGAAGAATGGATAGATAGATAGATAGATAGATAGATAGATAGATAGATAGATGATAGATAGATAGATAGATAGATAGATAGATAGATAGATAGATATGACTGATAGGTGATAGATAATAGAGCAGGTAGATAGGTAGATAGGTGGATGGATGGAAAGGCAGATAGATGGATAGACAGATAGACATGATTGATAAATGATAGATGATAGAGTAGGTAGAGAGGTAGGTAGGTGGATGGGTGGACGGATGGATGAATAGACAGACAGATGGATAGATAGGTAGATAGATAGATAGATAGATAGGTAGATAGGTAGGTAGATAGATAGATAGATATGACTGGATGATAGATGATAGATAGATAGGTTGATGGATGGATGGACAGATGAATAGATAGATGGAAGAATAGATAGATAGATAGATAGATAGATAGATAGATAGATAGATGATAGATAGATATGACTGATAGGTGATAGATAATAGAGTAGGTAGATAGGTAGATAGGTAGATGGATGGAAAGGCAGATAGATGGATAGACAGATAGACATGATTGATAAATGATAGATGATAGAGTAGGTAGAGAGGTAGGTAGGTGGATGGGTGGACGGATGGATGAATAGACAGACAGATGGATAGATAGGTAGATAGATAGATAGATGATAGATAGATGCACACACCCGGAGACGGATAGATAGAATGAGAGAAACAACAAATATTTACTGAGCCCTACCACACACCAAGCACTGTGCTATGTGCTGGGATGGAGTAATGAACAAAACAAAGCACCCACCGAGCGGAGCTTACGTTCTAGAGGGGAAGCTGTACGTAGACTATGTACCTAGAGCAGGACAGTGGAGTCCTGGGAGCGCAGCTTCGACACCCACACGCAGAAGTGACGTGAGGCTCGGGTGGGCTCTCGGCAGCCGAGCACAGAGAACAGAGCACGGCCAGCACTGGTGCGTGCCGGGTGTGGAGACGCTCCACAGGTTACTCCCTCTCCTTTCGGGCATGTTTGAAATTTTCCGAAATAAAGATCGGGAGCAAGTGGGAGAGTCAGCCCCCCAGGGAGAGGGGCCAGGGTTGGGGCTGTCTCCGTCTCCCTGCTCCTCACCCGGCGGGGGGGCCCTCCGTGCAGAGTTGAGGGGGGCGCACGGAGGGAGCCTGACCGACGCTAGCTGCGGTGAGACGCGCATCTGCGTAGGAAAAGCCAGGAGCCCGGGCACGTCCGCTGTGCGGGGAACCAAGGCGACCGCGTTTGTTTACGTTGCCGTCGGGGCTTTTGTCGAGGACCAAGGCTAACTCAGATCATGAAGGTATAACGGGGAGGGCGGTGCAGGGAGCCCTAGATGCATCCGGTGTAGCCTGGTGGGGGGTGAGGGGGGCAGGCCCGGGGAGGGGCAGTCGTTGAGGGAGGGGATTTAGAGTCCTATTTTCACATTCTGGACCCAGTTTTCTGCTTTTTCTCAGCGTGACCTCAGGCCTTGGGGTTTCTTCCCACAGTCTCCCCTGCTCTCTGCAACACAGTATCCAAAGCCTGCTCTCCACCAGGGGTGCCTTCAGGTGAGGACAGTTGCTGGGCAAGTGAGTGTGAACACCATGCAGCCTCCCGCTGCCCCTCCTGCACTGCCACCAGGCACGTATGGAGTCAAGGCTCTGACAAGTCCTGCAATGTGGACAGCTGTCTAACTTTGCTTGATGCCATGTCTAATTCCCGGCCTGAGGCATCGCTGTCGTGGGTCAAGTCCCCAGAAGCATGCCTCGAGGTGGGGATGCAGGGAGGGGGATTAGTGAGGAAGCATTTCAGGAGGGACCGACAGGGAGTAGGGAAGCGAGTCCAGGAGGGGTCGGCAAGCAAGGGGGCCACCCTTTGGAAGGTAACTGACTCACTTCTGTAGGGGTTTCTGGAAAGCAGTGGGGGTGGCCACAGGGCTGTTCCCACCAGAGGGAGGGGGCAGGGTATTTATACCCTCACACCCTCACTCTCCAGTCATCAGTGAAAGGCTGCCCCCAGGACGAGGGTACCAACTCCCAAGTCCCTCCTGCTCACCATGTTGGCAGACAAAGTAAGTTCCGGAAACGTGAGGGTGGCCTTCGAGGGAGAGACAGGTGCTGGACCCTGGGAGTGAAACTCCCAGAAACCGACAAGAAATTGGCAGAAGGACCAGAGATAGGAGCAGGTCACGGACGGTGTGAAGGCTCTGACAAGTCCTGCAGGAGAAGCTGCTTTCTAACTTTGCTGAATCCAAGCCTATCGGTCCAGGGGGGGCCCACTCGACCTCTGTCAGAAGCTTCTAGAAGGCCTCGCCCATGATCACAAACGCACAGGCTCGGCCGGCACAGTGAACCTGCACTCTGCCATTTTTAACTCTGCAGCTTATGCTAATAGAGCCGCCTCGCGGCTGGTCCCTGCAGGCCAGGGACGATGACCTCTTCTTCCTTCTGCGTCCTCCGGGCCTGGCGCCCCCACAGCAGGGAAACGAAACAAACCTCTCCGAGAAGAAAATGAATCAATTCACCGTTTTCTTTAAGCAGTGCTCTCTGGCTGGCTTGGGGCGGGTGGGCAAGAACCGCTCTCCCCGTGGAAAATGTGAGGCGTATGTATATTTAATGAAGTACAAACTTTCTGTGCGGCTGGAACATAAAGCGATGAGGTCAGCAGAGCCATGGGTCTCTCGCCGGAGCCGCGCGCTGGCTGCAGCACCAGAGAACAGAGCGGGCCGGGAGGCCGGGGGCCCTCAGCCCCCGCACGACTGACGTCAGCGACAGGTCGTGCGGGTGAGGCCACCAAGGGCCTGTGGCCGCTGCCGCTGCTCCCGGATCTGATCTCCAGGAGTCCGCCGTGATGACTAGCGGGCCGGGGAGCCGTAGTGCAAGGTGGGGTGGGGGCGGGCAGCCGGGGGAGAAGACCCCGGAGTCTCCTTTTCTTCTCCAGCCCTTTAGAACAAAATCCACAGGCCTCACCAGGGCTCAGGCCCTGCCTGCATCTCCTCCTCCCCGCCCCCACTCCGCCCGCGATCGATACCCCCCAGTCCCAACAGCCTTCTTTCTGTGCCTCTGAACCACCAAGCTTGCTCCGGCCTCAGGCCCTTTGCACTTGCCACCCCCACTACCTGGAAAGCTCTGCTTTACTTGCAGGCTCTTTCTTGCCATGCAGGCCTCAGCTCCACCTCCCCTCCTTGAGGGCAAACCCCTACCCCTTGCCATCTTGCCTCCAAGCTCTTCCATTTTCTGAAATTCCTTGTTTGTTTTCTTAAGAATCGCCTAGAGTGGGCCTCCAGGAGGGCAGGGACCACGTCTGTGTTTGGTTGCCACCGTGTCCCTCTGTACTAAGACCAAACACGCGCTCAACCGACACTTGAGATAATGGAAGGAAGGATGAAAGGAAGGAAAGCAGGAAGGAGGGAGGGAGGGAGGGAAAGACCGTATGACTTTGCCTCCATTAAATGATGGAGCTTCTTGGGTGAGGCCAGGAAGGGGGAGCAAAAACCCGAAAAATGGCCTCCGTCGGCATGTGTGCGGGTGTGGGTGTGTGCCCCAAAGTAGCAAAGGCTGGGTGACGTTCTTCGAATGTGCGAGGTCCCCTTCTGAGTGCTTCAGATATACTTTACTGATGCAAGTTGTCATCCCGACAACCCTCTGAAACGGGTTCTGTTACTATACCCACTTGACGGATGAGGAAGCTGAGGCTCAGAGAGGTTGGGCCTCTCGCCCGAGGTCACACAGCCCCGGGGACCCTAACGCCTTAGGCTGCCTCCCACCAGGACAGTCTGACCGAAGCTCTTCCGCAAGGATGCCTCGTCCGACTTCGTGGCGTCATCCCAGGCCGACCGAGGCGAGGCCTACGGGATCACCAAGTGACCGAAAGTGACATTTTTCACACGGCACCAGGACCCGGTGAAAGGCAAGCGGCCACAGCTCTGCCGTCTTCTCTCCAGGATTTTATGAGCTGGTGAGGGGCCTGCGGAGGTGTGAGGTGGGCCGGCAGAGGGGAGAGAGAGGGCCGGCTCCAGGGTGCGTGCTGAACTGTGCGGCTCCCGGCAGGGAAGAGGGGTGTCGGCCCCACACGGGCACCTCGCCTTCTGCAGCGCGAGGGACGTCCTCCGCCCGCCCCGGCCCCTCCACCGGGTAATGAGGGAAATGTCAACAGAAGCAATGGTGAGGTGCTCTACAAACTGCCCTATTGAGTTTTTTAAATTAAATCTATCGATAATTTATACCCTGCCTGCTTCCAAAAAGGATTTGAGGTGGTTTACAATAAACGACACATAAAAAGGAAAGGCTGTTCGCTAGAAAGAGAAAGATCAAGCCCACCGCGCAGCATGAGGGGGCAGGAAATCCCCCGAATGCCCAGGCCTGGGCAAAAGGGAAGAGATTTCCATATTCCGCTTCGGCCCCTGCGTCCGGGCGCCTGGTGCAAGGCGGGCCGCGCGGCTCCGCGTGACTCTGATGCTTCGAGCAGCAGCAAGGTGGCTCCCGGCTGCCTCCCCGACTCGAAGGGCCGTGCTCTGCTCTTCACTAACCCCCGGACCAGGCGCCCCAGCCTCTCCTCCCCTGTTGGTACCACCGAACATCACGGCCTGTGAGTAAACATCTCGTCCTTGCTCTACAGCTGTGGAAACTGAGGCTCAGGGAGGGCAAGGCTGCCTGAGGCCACGGGCCGGGGAGCGTGGCGGAGCTGGGACCCGGATGCAGACAGTCCAGCCCCCCGGCTGCCGCCCGTCCCCCCGTCCCTCCTGCGATCCCTCCCTTCTCTAAATCGGTGGCCCTGCCCATCGGGGAAGCCGAGCGCCTGCACAGACGGGCCCCGTTTCTGACTCCCGGGCTGACTCCCGCTGCCAGGCTCTGCAGAGCGAGCCCCGTGCGGTCTTGAACTCTGCACTCTTCCTGTCCTGTCCTGCTGCTCTGCAGCTGCCTCTTTCTGGAAGGTTCTTCGCCCCCTTCTTACCCCGGCTAACACCTATTCTTGTAGCTACATGTAAGTACGTGCGACACAGCAAGGTGGTGGCACATTCTGCGCTCCTGGGACCACACACTCATTAGGTGGGGACGGCGTGCGGACACCCAGTAACGCTTTACATGTGCACGTGGGTCCCCCGGGTCTGCACAGCTGTCCTGGGGAAGCATTCACACAGGCGCAGAGAGCAAGGACCTATTCGCACATCAAGTCGTCACTCGGTGCGCCGTAGCCTACACCACGCTCTGTGTCCATCACATCTCAGTGAAGCTGCAGAAGCAAACCAGCGAGCGAACCGAGAGAACAATGCGTAAAATGCAAAGCAGCAAACCGCCTCGGCCGCCACTGACAGAAGAGCAGCTCTGGGGTCCGTGCCTGGAGCACGACGCAGCAGGGAAGAGGGACGCGGGCTTCCCCAGTGAGTCACCGCGGGCCCGGCAACGCCACTCCTGGGCTCGCCCGACAGGAGGGACACAGCTGTCCACGTCCACGTGAACTTGGACGTGAACGTTCACTGTTCACAGGAGCCAAAGGTGGAAACACCCCAAAGGTCCACGAGCAGAGGACACGGTAAACCAAGTGTGGCACGTCCGTGTGGTGGACACTCGGCCATGGTAAGTAGCGAAGCATTGACATCTGCTGCCACATGGGGCGACCTCAAAAATGTCACACTCTGTGAAAGGACCACACACAAAAGTACAGCTCATCTGACTGCACTAGCGTGGGATGCTTGGAGCAGGCAAATTCAGAGACGGAAAGTGGATTCGTGGCTGCCAGGGGTGGGGGTGGGGCACCTGCTTAATGCATGGGGGTTCCTTTGGCAGAATTCCACGGTGGGGGGGTGACCTTAATGCCACGGAATGGGATATTTTGATCACAATGGTGAATTTGACATTATACATATTTTCTCACAATTTAAATATGAGAAAGGACAGAATAAAAATAGTGTGGTTTGTTAAAAAAAAAAAAAAAAAGCGTGTTGGGGGCGCCTGGGTGGCTTGGTTGGTTACATGACTTTGGCTCAGTTCGTGATCTCACAGTTCGTGGGTTTGAACCCCGCGTCGGGCTCTGCGCTGACAGCTCGGAGCCTGGAGCTGCTTTGGATTCTGTGTCTCCCTCTCTCTGTCTCTCTCTCTGCCCCTCCTTGGCTTGTACTCTCTCTTATTCTCTCTCAAAAATAAATAAACATTACAAAAATTTTAAACCAGAGTGTGGGAAACCTGGTTGTCTAAGCTTGGGGGGACCTTCAAGACAATGCGGGGGGTGTTTCCACCTGTGAACAGTGCGCCATGCACATTCATGTCCAAGTTCACGTGGACATGGACAGCTGTGTCCCTCCTGTCGGGCGAGCCCAGGAGTGGCGTTGCCGGGCCCGCGGTGACTCACTGGGGAAGCCCGCGTCCCTCTTCCCTGCTGCGTCGTGCTCCAGGCACGGACCCCAGAGCTGCTTCCCTCGCTCTTCTGTCGGTGGCGGCCGAGGCGGTTTGCTGCTTTGCCATTTTAAGCATTGTTCTCTCGGTTCGCTCGCTGGTTTGCTTCTGCAGCTTCACTGAGATGTGATGGACACAGCGTCGCGTAAGCAGGAAGCACAGGGCGCAGGCTAACACGGACAGCATGGTCCAGTTAATGGAAGAAAATGATTTGAATGTATCTGAATGCAAACAGTTCGCGGGTGATGAACGGGGTGACATTTGG
>NW_027532250.1:415000-423870 GCF_008692635.1 Crocuta crocuta
GCTTTGAATTTCCTGGAGAGATGTTTTATGACAAGATCCTTGCCCACGGATAGTTCTGTGCTCCCCATCTTTCCTCCCTGTGGCCGACCCCTCCCCCCGGGCATCCTGCCCTTTCTCGGGACCCTGCTACCCACCACCCCCACGAGTTCTCTTCCTCCAGGCATGCAGCCGACCTCGCTGAGGCTTACCCCACACCCACTCTGCCCGAACTCAAAGTCCAGCCACCACCACAGGACCATCCATAGTTTCAGTCTCTGGAGCATCCAATTCAGTGATGCTCTCCAGAGAGAAGATTCTGGAAGGGCCCCCAGGACACCTGAAGTGTGGACACCCACAATTACCTGGGAGGTTTATTAAAGCCCCTGAGTCCTGAGCCAGAATCTCCAGCCTGGGGGTCCCTTCCCAAGGCCAGTTTGGGGAGCACGGCCGTCAGCCCCACCGCAGCTGCTAGTGCTCCCGCTACCGCGGCCCACATCCCCTCTGCCCCTGGCAAGACACTCGGCCTGCGTCCACAGCCCTCCTGATGGCCTGCCGCGGCCTGGGGGGTGACGGTAACTCGTGCCCCATGCCTGACTTCCTCCCTCCAGTCCCACAGGGGTCCTCGAAAAATGTTAATGCCCCAAGATGGAAACCTCTTGAGCCAGACGAGGGGCCTCTGCGTCAAAGGCAGACCACACTCCTCGGCCGGATTGATAATCTGTAGCTGCAAGCGATCTGGGTTTGGGAAATGCACGTGACATTGGATCAGAGCTGTCCATCAGCCTGCAGACCCGGCCCCGGCCAGAGGGTCTGTTTGCTCAAGGTGATGGTCTGTGTATGGAGGTTATGAGCCTTTTACGTGCCAACTTGCGCCCTCCTGGCTTCTTCGCCGGGCCTTTTAGCCATGTCGAAATCAAGACATCCCCGTCTGCAGTGACTGTTAGGTATTCATGCACCGGGCCGCCTTTCTTCCCCTTGTAATCGAAATCTAATTTATTGGACCAGGGATGTAGGGAGCAGCCGACGCACATAGCTGGTGTGCAGTGAAGAATATAATATACAACGTTCCCGTGTAATAAGGCTCTTTATAGAAGGCATTAAGTAGGGGCTGGCTCGGAGCACCAGCACAGCGATGATTAATTCCTGCCTGGAAAATATCTGCGCTACAGACCTCGGAAGGCTCTGCGGGGGCAGGACGGGGCCCGGCGCCTCCGAATTCTCTGGCCGGTTTTACATCTGGGTGGTTTATAAGATTAGATGTGATTAAGCTCCCTGAGGGCAGGAGTCATGTTTTATAGGTCCCTCTCCCCCGTCTCGCCGTGATGAAAGGTGTACAATAAAGTCTCGCTGAATTAATCTGGACGGAATTGAAGTGAAAAGTTATTCTTTGTGCACTTGCTGTGACTTTGGGTTTGGCTTCCTCGGCTGATGCAGAAGTGCACCCCTCTTGCCTCGAAGGGCCCGTGAACCACGGTGGCAGGCAAGCCGGGAGTCGCTTGGCCTGAGCAAATCCTTGATTTCCTGGGGCCTCAGCTTCCACTTAGGCACTGCGAGCGGTGGGGGTCCCCTGAGGAGGTCCACAGAGCATCCAGGGAACCTACCTTGAGGTACTTGTCTTCCCCACTGAACAGGCAGGAGCACAGCCGAAGAAATGACTCACTCACTCACTCACTCACTCATTCATTCACCCAACAAGTACCAACTCCCCTGGACTCTAGGAAACACAGTGTTTCACGTTATAATCCATTGGACACCAGGATACCTTGCAACGTTGATGTTTTTGATTCAGCAGGAGTCCATGCACGAAGGCCCACGGCCCAAACCCAGCCCATCACCTGTGTTTGTCAATAAAGTTTTATTGGCACACAGTCAAGCCCGTTTGTTCATGGGCTGACGATGCTTGTGCACAATAACGGAGCTCGAGCTGCCACAGAGGCCGTAGGGCCTGCAAACGTAGTCACAGTCTGGCTGTTTACGGAGCAAGGTCACGGCCCCTTGCATCTGGCGTTTCATCAAGTACCTGCAGAGGGATCTGTATGCGGGATCAGAGGCCAGCACACTGGCTCCAGGGTCAGGCGGGACTGGATTTGACTCCTATTTCCCCCGCTGACCTGCTGTGCAGCCTCTAGCGAGCTCCTCTCTGAGTCCCAGGTCCCTGATCTGTAGGAGGGGCGAGGATTAGATAAAATCTGGGTGCCTGGTGCTCACTCATTAATGACAGTCCTCTTCTGATTCCAGGATTATGAGGGTTGTTGGGACTGATACACGCCAGATGCCAGGCTACAAGGGGTCAGCAGTGGAATCACGGACGAAACAAGGTCTCTGCCTTCAAGGCGGACTTCACAACCAGGGCGCAAGAAATGGCAATCAGGAAAAGGCAGGGCAGAGACAGAAATCCTGGGTAGAGAGTCCGGGGGCCTGGGAAGCCCAGAGGCAGCACCGAGCCCGGCTGGGTAGTCAGAGAGGGCTTCTTGGAGGAGGCAGAATCTATGTTCAAGTATAAGGGATGCCTGGGGATAAGAGCAAGGGCCTTGAGACTCTGTCTGTCCTGGGTTCGTCCCCTCCCTAGTACTTCATGTGTACAATCTTTTTTTTTTTTTTTTAAATGTTTATTTATCTTTGAGAGAGAGACAGAGCACAAGCAGGGAAGGAGCAGAGACAGTGAGAGACGCAGACTCCAAAGCAGGTTCCAGGCTCTGAGCTGCCAGCACAGAGCCCGACGCGGGGCTCAAACCCACGAACCGTGAGATCATGACCTGAGCCGAAGTAGGACGCTTAGCCGACTGAGCCCCGCAGGCGCCCCCATGGTTATGCGATCCTAACGGAGTCTCTTAACCACCCTGTGCTTCTGTTTCCTCATTAATGGGCGACGACTATGTGGCAATAATTACTACTAGTGAGAGTAACAATAACCATGCCACCCCCCACAAGGGGTGCAACCGCAGTTACTTGACAAATACGCCTGTGATCTCTTCGCCTGGACTTGGGGAAATGTAGGAAACGGATGCACTCCTGGTTGTTGGGCGGGGACGGAGAGAGCAAGTCAGTGAGTAAAGCAGCGCACGATCATAAATTGGAATAAATGCTCTAAAAAGCAGAGAGTGGAGGGGTGGCAGTGGGCATGTAGGGAGGGGTGGGGCCAGGGACAGGAGACGTAGGCAAAGGCTCGCGGTGGCCGGTTNCCTTCCAGCCAGGAGAGCCGCCAGAGCTCACCCCAGGGCTCCTCCTGGCCCGAGGCCCCCAGCCAGCCACTCGGGGTGGCCTCCAGCCCACAGACCACTTCCATTGGTCCCACCTGCAAAAGGTTTTCTCTTCAAAAATTTGGCCTCACGGCTGAACTTGAAACTCAAGAGCTCATAAATACCCTGATTTCGTGTCTGCTAAAACCTGGACGATCCGGCCACCCCGGACCCTTGCCCTTCCCGGGTGGGCGCGCCGGCTTGCCCGCATCGCCACCTTTCCCTTTCGTCGCACGCCTGGCTGGCTCCCCCCATTCACATACCTGCCTCTGAGGCCCAAGTCTGAACCCCCAAACCAGGTGCTGACAGTCCCCGACCCCAGAAGCCGCAGGTGCCCTCTCCTCCTTGCTCTGGGCCCCAAGGGGCTGCTCCTTACGGACCGGTGAGCAGGCCCTGTGCCCTCCCGCCTCCAGGTCGTTGGGTCAGTGAAGGCACCCGCGGACGCCCTGGGGACATGTACCCTCCTCCGGCCACACCTCCTGCCAAGCAGCCCCGTGGGGTCACCTCCTCTGGGCTGGGGTGAGAGCAGCCCCATCGCCACCAGCCCTGCAGTACCACCGCGCCTCCTCGCGTCCCCTGAGCCCTGCCCAGGCCCCACGCCTTTCCAAGAGTCACTTCACCAGACCTTCCCGAAGGGCCTTCATCCCCGCCTGACTCGGGTCCGCGGGTCCGGCACGCGGCGGGGCGCAGAGCGTGGTCACAGGGTGAACAGATGCACTGTTGCCGCTGTGGCCTCTGGGCTTCTCCCTAAGGCCGTGAGCCAGCAAAGGCGCTGGTCACCTGCGCCCGCACCCCCCGGCCCCCAAGGCCCAGCACCCCCACCTCAGCAGCCAGAACAGCACCACCTTCCTGCCCAGAATTCCTGGGGCCGCTTCAAATGCAAGTCTCGTCCACTCTGCAAGAGCATAAACAAAGCGTGTTTTAAATCATGTGGGGACGCGGGGCCGGCGCTCGTTCCCAGGTCTCTGGGAGGGAGTTACAGCTGTGGCCAGGTATTTTAACATGGCCACGGAAAGCCACAGGCAGGCTGCTCAGAGGCATGGCCTTNGCTCTGCAAGAGCATAAACAAAGCGTGTTTTAAATCATGTGGGGACTCGGGGCCGGTGCTCGTTCCCGGGTCTCTGGGAGGGAGTTACAGCTGTGGCCAGGTATTTTAACATGGCCACGGAAAGCCACAGGCAGGCTGCTCAGAGGCATGGCCTTTGTTGGGTGACAAGCAGAGGCTGTCACAGAGGCAGCGAGGCCGGGCCACTTGGCTCAGGTCAGTGATTTTTCCTACCCCTTTGAGGACAGAAACAGAGAAGAGGCCCCCCCGCCCCCACCTGCACCTGCTCTGGGCGCCCAGAAAGCACCTCGCTCCGAAGCACTAGGATTCGTGCTCAGAGCCCCAGCTCTGCCTTCAGTCAAAGCACAGCGGCGATGAATCTTGCCACGGTGTGCCGGGCGCCTACGACACGGGCGCTGTGTTATCTCAGTGCACAGAAGCATTAACGGGGCCTCCGAGATGACAGAGGTCTCTCCCCAGAATCGCAGAGCGAGCTGGAGACCGCACCGCCTACGATCGAGATCCCCGTTGCCTCGACAGCCCTGACACGGAGGCGCCACCCGTGAGGTCAGCGCTCTGCTTGGAGACGCTGCGTGCCTGCTGATGCTGACAGAAGACACCAGCCTGCAAGATGGTGACACGCAAGCCTCCACACCCATCGGAGGTCATGCGCGCCAGCCGCAAATGTCAGCTTTCACTCGGCTCCTTGGATGGCCCTGGAGAACTGATGGACAGAGAGGTGAGGCCAGCCTGGCGTGGGGGGAGATGAAAGTCTGACAGTAAATAGCCCGAGTGGAGCAAGGGCTCGACTTCTGCAGGAGCCGGGCGCGAAATCAAGTGTGAGCTCGGAGCACGCCTCCCGCAAGGCATCCTATGGAGGCCATGAAACATTCTGGGATTCAAAGGCTCCGCCCGCATGAAACATTTATTGAGCACATACTAAGTGCCAGCCCTGTACTAGGTGCCAGGGCTGGAGATGAGCAGAGTCCCTGGCCCAGAAAGCTCACGGGCCAGAGAGGGACAGGCTGAGGTACCACTCATGTGCTGGGGTGACCCAAAGAGGGCAGTGCCTGCAAACCCCGATGTCCCTAGCTCCAGGGGTCCAGGCCTCATAATGAGACCTACTCGGGGATGTGCGTCCCCAACAGCCAGAGCTTATCCAAGAAACTAAAAAAGAACGTCATTCTAATTTGCTTCTTTTGAGAGAATAAAACGGCAGTAAAGGAAGCTCTTCCTTCCTTCTTTTCTCCCTTCCTTCTCTCTCTGTGTCTCTCTCTCTCTGTCTCTTCTTTCTCCCCCGCCGCCTCTCCCCTCCCTTCCCCCATCCCCCGTCTTGGTCTAAGACCTGTGTTTAGACATTTTTGACCTGGTGGAGATCATCATGGCGATGGAGCAGAATTGGGGGTGAGATAGTTCTAGAAACTGAAAAGTTAACGTGCCCACACGAAATGGTAGATGGCAGCACAGATAAAAGAGCTGGTGTCTGAGTGAAATCTCAGGCCTTTTTTCCAGCAGGGAGAACCCTCCGAGGGGCTGGAGGCCGCAGCCCTGTTGGTCACGCCGCTGACTTTCCTAGAGTGCCTCTGTCCCACTTGTATCCACACTGTCTGCGTTTCGCCCTGAACCAAAAATTGCGGGCTCCAGTGAGCTCTTGCTGGCCCTTGAGGGTCTGGGAAACACGCCTCGTATGCTGTTCCTCTCACGTGCACACCTCCTTCGGGCGGCCTCACTCGCTTCGCCTCCATGAACCTCACTCTTGCCCCAACACCGCTGGTCTCTTCGTTTCCCCTTTCCTTCCTCCCCTCATTCTCCTTTATGTCGGTGTGGAGCCCCCTCATCAAAGAAAAAGAGTTCCTTCTCTCCTCCTTGCTCTGTGTTCCCAGCCCCTCCTCTGAACCCTGGTGTCCAGGGCGCCATGCCCCTCAGCTGACCCGAGCCGGTGCTGCTTTGTGCCTGTCACCTGGGGGAACTTTCAGTAGCTTCCCTTCTCACCCTTGAAAGTGTCTCCGTTTGAATAACCTGTTCTTTCTGCTAATACTTCACCTTTTGGTGAGGTCGGCCTCTGCCACAAACCTTCCTTAGGGAGGCCCCCCCGATGTCCTTCTCTTTCTAGATAGCCTGCTCTTCTTCCTCGTGGGTGTCGTACTTTGAAATTCACTGTTCTGTTTGAGAGCAGGGTGTCTGTTTTGTTTTCCACCTACACTAGGACCTACACAGTGCTTGGGTCCTAGTAAAGCACCAAACGTATGTGTGATGGAGGGAGGTATGGACAGATGGATGGATGGAGAGATAGATGGGATGGATGGGATGGATGGATGGATGGATGGATAGAAGGATGGATGGATGGGTGGGTGGATGGGTGGATGGATGGATGGATGGGTAGATGGGTGGATGGATGGGTGGATGGAGAGATGGAGAGATAGATGGGATGGAGGGGATGGATGGTTGGATGGATGGGTGGATAGAAGGATGTATGGATGGGTGGGTGGATGGGTGGATGGATGGATGAATGGATGGACAGACAGATGGTGGGCTGGATGGATGGAGACATAGATGGTGGGATGGATGGATGGATGGATGGATGGATGGATGGTTGGATGGTTGGATGGAGAGATAGATGGGACAGAGGAGATGGATGGATGGATCGAATAATGGATCAATAGATGGATGATGGGATGGATGGACGAATGGATGGCTGGAGGCAGGGATAGAGGGGATGGATGGGATGGATGGATAGACAGATAGATGGATGGTGGGATGGATGGGGTTTAGGGAAACCAGTTAGGAACCTATTATAATCATCCAAGTAAGAGAAGGTGATGACCTGGAAGGAGCTGATGAGACAGAGAACGGGTGACTGGGGTGGTGCTCTGGTGACCCCCCTGCTTTAGGAGACAGTGGAGATCCTTCGGGTGCACACTCTTCCTCAAATATCAGTCGTCAGATGTGCACACAACAGTTTCACAATGGGCAATGACGGCAGTCTGTGTGGTGGCCCCAGTATCTTCTGTGAAAAGATGTGTAAGGAGTCTCTTCTTGATATATCTCTGTGGGAGATACTGAGGTGGGTTTCTGATGGAATGCTGCCTCTGAACTGTTGTGTCCATGGAGAGGTCCTTTGCCTTCCCTCTCCCAACCTCTTTCGGGAAAAACAAACCAGTCTTTCTGGCCGGGTGAGGAAGGAAGGCAGTGTGGACTGAGAGCGAGAGGTCATCTCAATTGCTCGACCCGCACTTCTCCTGGGAATACATTGGTTATGTGAGTCAATGTGATTTCTTATAGAAGGAAAATTCAAATAGGTCCTTCAGATGAACATCTTCTGGACTCCAATACTGAGCCTTCTTAGAAATATTTTCCAGAGGGTAGGGCTGGGGGTGGCGGGGCCACTCTACGACTAGACCTGAGATCTTCTGCCGTCTTTCCATTGAGCTGGTGGCTTCCAAAGTCACCAGTGTGTAGGTAGCAGGAAAGAAAGGGGTGGAGGCGGAGGGGGGCACAGAAAATGGATTTTTTTGAATTGTCGGCACATTTATAACAGAATTGTAACTGTACAATGTTATTGTATCATTTAACTGACATGTCTACTTTGGAATGTTTATAACTACCGTAAATCAAGAGGCCTTCGAGCCAGGGCAGCGGCTGCACATAGGCATTCCAAGGAAAACGTATAAAATAAATAAAACAATCACACAGTATCAACATTCCATTCCCGGCTAGAAGACGGAAAATTAACAGCTCCCGCACAAATGCAAGCGCCCAAAACTGAGTTTGTGGGAGCTGAGGTGGCCTCCTTGCTAGTTCCCCATAAAGATGTCAAGTGAGAAAGAAGTTATGAAGCAGTAAGAACAAAATGCTTGACCCCTGACAGCAGCCTCAGTCCCACCATCTGGCTTCTGGGGCATTTCCCCATGGGGGGGGGCCGGGGGGGGCACACCGATTTCTACATCAACAGCCTGTGATTTCCTGTACTGGGGAGGGAAGTAGGAAATCACAATAGTTCTGCCCCTTCCTCTTTTATGACTTCTGTCCAATTTACATCATCTCAAGAAAAATAAAGATCTGCTATCTCCAAGCTCCCCCCTCCTCCCCCAAAAGTGTGGATTTACAAACTGCTTGAGATTTCTGACCTTAGTGATTGTTTTAGGGCTTTAGCTACTTTTCTGTTTTGACCGGTGGCTTGTAAAACACACATCGAAATGAATTCCGGCTAGATAGACGTCTGGTCGTTAAAACTATGCGGGCCCTTGGTTTAAAGTCGGCAGCTCTGTAATTCTGGGTTCGTCAGCGCTTTCGGGACACCCGGTGCCCATCCTTCTTTGTCTCATACTCTGGGACGGGTGACAGCACCGTCAGAGCGATGGGTCCCCAAAACCGGAGTTGGCTGTGCTGTTTTTTGCTTTAAAGTGTTTGCACATCTCTTCTGGGCCACCTTTCTTGTCTCGAGGCCTCTAAGGTAGAAGGTGCAAGCTTGGGCGATAAAAACTACCAAAAGTTAAAAATTAATAACCACTGGGGATTAATGACCTTTCTCCTGGGAGAGTGTCTGTGCTCCAGCAGCTGTGGAAGAAAATGCCAGGCTCATTTCCCCCTAAACATTCGACGACGCA
>NW_027532250.1:423992-426477 GCF_008692635.1 Crocuta crocuta
TTCTTTGCACATCGAATAAGGAAAAGGGACAGACTCTGGATTTTTCCAGAGCTTGGATTTGGGAGGGGGAGGGGGGAGAGATTTTTCTTTCCCACCTCTTTGATGGCCTGAGAGATGTTTAAAAATTTTAGAATAGGGGCGCCTGGGTGGCTTAGTCGGTTAAGCGTCCGACTTTCGCTTNTTTAGAAGAAAAAAGTACTGAAACACACAGAAAAGAGAATTTCCAGAGCGGGGACGGTGCTAATAACGGAGACCGTGGGCGCAGCACAGCCTCTCCAGCGCCTTGTGGGCAAAGCGTCTTCTTCCTTGGATTTTAACTTCAGAAGGAAAAAGAAAATCTTCAAACTCGGGTCTAGAGTTCATATTTTGAGTCCAGGACCAAAATGCAAGGACAAGTGCAAATATTCGATCAAGTTTGGCTTCTTTCTTAGTGCTTTTCAGAGGAAGTCGGCTCGCAGAGTTTTTCTGCAAGCCTCTGTTGGTCTCGGTTTTGAACGCTCGTTTCTCTGGACTGTCGGTCCGTGAGGTCGGGGCCCCGCGGGGGGCCCTGCACCCTCTCGGCCTCTCCTGTGACAATCTGAACAACAGAACTGAGGCCTCCCTGTACCTCTCCTTCCCCAAATGCCTTGCTATCTGTCCCTGGATGGGAAAGAAATGGAGCCCGATCAGCATCCCATTTCCAAGCCGAACAGACGACGGAGGCTTCGCCTGCAGAATCGCAGATGTTGATATTTGTATTATTGGATCATAATTACATTTCAAAAACACAACTGCTCCCTGGAAGTTACAGCAACTGTCCCTTCTTTGTCCTTCATCTGCCTCCTCGAGTGGCCCTCAGGTGATTTATTATTTCAGGGACCCAGAGGGGACGCGGCACTGCCTCTCTGTAAAGGTCATGCGGTTAGAACAGACTTTATCCGGGTCAGAAGTTGCCCTCGGACGCGCAGGGGAAGCTCCCGGTGACGTTAATCAGCACCCAGCCCCGAGCGGGTCTGCGAACCCGAGCTGGACTCCGGGAGGGGAACCCGGCCTCCCGGTGATCCGATTTCTCCGCGAGCACATTTTCTGCACCCCCTCGTCCCCTCCAGACGAAGAAATCGTGTTTTCAAGACATTTAGAGTTCGGATCCTAGCCCCACTCCCAAATGAAGTCCTGGAAATCCACTCTCCACGGACGGATGCCTGTAAAAAAAATCAGTTAGCTTGGGGCTTGTCTCCCCGGCCCATAGCATAGCTGGTGAGCGTGGGGAAGACCTCACACACCTCCGCCGCCCGCCCCTGGTAGGCAAGCCGAGGTCCCAAGGGTGCGCCAGCTGGAGTCTGGGGCCTGTTTAGTGTGATGAGAGGCAAGAGGGAAGAGGAAAACCAACAGGTAAACTCCAAATTGCCCCTGATGTTTCTGGTTAAGGCGATGGGTCCCGACACTGCANCCCGTAGCCACAGCTGTTCGCTCCCAGGCGCTGCTACGTGGCCCTGGTGTGGGGAGTCCCATCCACACTGACCCGGGCCAAGACTCACAATTTGCACGACTG
This sequence comes from Crocuta crocuta, assembly GCF_008692635.1. Lineage (NCBI taxonomy): Eukaryota > Metazoa > Chordata > Mammalia > Carnivora > Hyaenidae > Crocuta > Crocuta crocuta. The sequence continues at coordinate 425,524 of NW_027532250.1, forward strand.
AGACTAGCCAACAGCACGCAAAGAGCCCCTGAGGGCTATCTGCGTCTGAGAAGATCGGCACAGCCCTCCGGACCCCCTGAAACGTCCCTTCCGTGTAACTTTGCTCTGGAGAAAGGGACACAACCTGGTGGGTGGAGGGGACCACGAAAATCCTGCCAGCGTGTCATTTTTCGGGAGGACGGCAAGAGGGAAGCGGTGTGGAAAGCACATGCTGTTTGGAAATCATCTTTAATCCCATTTAAAAAGGCCCAGAAAGGGGCGCCTGGGGGGCTCAGTCAGTGGAGCGTCCAACTTCGGCTCAGGTCATGATCTCGCGGTTCGTGGGTTCGAGCCCCGCNGGAAGGAGCTGCCTTTCAGATCCGCCCGCCTCCCGGGGTCCGTGAGGAGGGCTCCCTGAAGCAGCCCTTCCTGTAACGGAGCTGGTGTTCGCAGCCCCGGGCGCACGCGGGGCCGAGCTTTCCTGCGGGCTCCAGCCCCCAGACAATGTGGGCACAGGAAGGAGCCAGGATCAAGCACAATCACAATGACTGACTGTCTCCGGCTCTATATTAATCTTTCAAAAAGGCTTCGCTCTGGAGGTAAGGTATTAGGTGGCTCGGCCAACTTCTTAAAAACGTTCCTCTTTCTTTACAGAATGTCAAGTGAGATTTCAAGGGGGCATACTTCATAACCGAAGTATGTTTTCCTTAGGGCAATAAACCACGACTACATTTACTCTCCCCCACCCGCCCCTCCCAACCCGCCCAGACTTCCAGCCAAAACCTTCATCTTTTTTTCAGAGAAACAAAACAAAACAAAAAGAACCTGTAGGTATTTTTTTCAAGTGCGGCGAAGGTCCCTCCTGGGTGGCGGTACAAAAGGTGGAGAGACTTCATAAATCTCCGGGGACAGTGGAGCCTGGCAGTGGGGAGAGGCTGAGGGGGTTTTTCTGTCGGCGTTATTTAACGCGGTACC
>NW_027532250.1:426672-427631 GCF_008692635.1 Crocuta crocuta
GAGGGGCCCTGCCTCCCCCGCCCCCGGGTACAGAGGGCCGGCTCCCCCCTCCCCTCCCCGCATGGGTAAAGGGCCAGCACAGAAGGAAAGAGTCAGGCTCGCTTGACTCCAGGGCGCCCACGAGGAAGAGCAAAGACTAGGAGAGGGGAGGCCGGGGGAGAGGTTTCCGGAAGCTGGACGGAAACCACGCAATCAACTGGTCGACACGAGTGTGCTCCGTTCTGGGGACCCAAACCGCGCAGATCCAGATGTGTCTGTCGCCGGCTGAGTAGGAGCCAGGGCCAAAGGCAGAAACTCGGCGCGATGGACGTGTGCTCTATGCACACCCGTCCTGGGGAAGTCACAACACGGAAACCACGCTCAGTGGAATGAAGACCTTCTCCTGTGGCCGCGTGATGCCAAGGGGACACCTCCGTGGTGGGGGTGTGTGTGGCATGTGGGGGCTTTCTGGGAAGGAGCGGAGCCTCGGGAGACCCTAACTGTGTGGCTGGGAGGAGCTGTCGGGGGTCCACCGGCGGCTTCCCGCGGAGCAGCCAGGACTCACCCAAGGTCACCAAGTGAGTTAGGAAGAGACATTCGGCTCCCACTCTGTTCCTAACAAGCAGAATCCTATAAAGAAGAAGAAAATGACTCTGGGGATTTGAACAAAGAGGCGAGGCTATAAATCCACTCTCCACACAGCTGTGGTTCATCTTCCTGAAATGCAAATCGGATGTCGCCCCGCGGCTACGTGATGCCCTTCAGAGGCGGCCAGCACCCTGGGACGAAGGACCCGAATCCCGAGCCCCGGCCGCGGCACCAGGTGGCCTGTGGCCGCATGACATCCACAGCCACTACCAGCCCCCTGGCCTCCCCACTCTGGCCATCTACGCCCCGGGGAATACCACCTTTCTTAGAGTTCTCTGTGTCTCTGTCTCCATGTGTGTCTCTGTCTCTCTCTCATCCAGAAACTCGTTCAG
>NW_027532250.1:429572-438543 GCF_008692635.1 Crocuta crocuta
TCATGAACAGACGGACACAATCCTGTTCTGGAGCTTCCAGAGAGAAGTTAACCGAATAACCACCCAAGTATTTTAAATGTAAAACTACGTATAGGTGCATATTTGTAAAAATACCAGCAGAGGCGAGTTCAAGGGGGACCAGAGGGCACTGATGAGGCCCTGCTTCAAACAGGGGTGGGGGAACCTGGGCCTGGGAAATGACCTCTGGGGACTGGAGGCAGGAAGGGCAGCATGTTCTGAGGCGAGCGTGGAGCGGAGAGGGAGGAGGCCCAGACCCGAGGAGCCAAGAAGATCAAGGCTGGACGGAGCCTGAGGGCGCCGGGGGTCCCGTCTGGACATGAGCATCGTGTGCACAGGAACATCCTGCCCCGACCCTCCACATGGAGCAGCATCAGATCTGGGCTCGGTAATCATGCTCATTGGACTCCTGTGCGGCCCCCTTTCATCCCGGCCACAGGAGGGGAAACCCCTTGAGGAAACCAAGCAGAGGACACGCCCGGAAACTTGCCCGGTTACGAATCTAGTAAAGTGGCGGAGCTGGGATTTGAACCCAAGACCCTGGGACTCCAGAGACTGCTTTCCCCACGAACGTGCCCTGCCCTGTGCCCATGCCTCCTCAGCCCCTGGGGCCATCAGAGCCTGAGCGTCCATGTGGATGAATGAGCAACAGGTCTCTGGAAGATGACTGGTCCTGTGTTCCTGGGACAGCCTCCTTCTGGGGAGGGGCGCTCGCCTGCGCCAGAGCCTTCAGAGGCTGTAGAAGAAAAGGTCCCTCTCAGCTAATTGCCTGCCCTACTGAGAAGTCGCGTGGGCCCCGCAGTAAGGCGCTCACGTCCAAGGGGCCGGAGCAGCTCTTGGAGATGTGGGAGACGTGCTGATGCCCGCCGACAGGGGGCGCGGGCCGGTATTGACCAGAAGGAAATCTATTCTGCAGAAGGCCTCGCTCAGAGGGAAGGCAATATATTAAGACTAAAATGCGGCAGGAGGGGGAAAGTTTAGAATCCAGAATTGGGCTTTTGGAAGCTAGAAAAAAAGGGGGCACACATTTAAGCCAAAGTAAATGGAAGGAAAGGACTCTCTGGGGAATAGGAAGAGAGGTCGAAGGAGAATCCAGAATGTACACCCTCACCCCCTCGTGTCGATGTGAGCTGGACACTGGCTGGGCTTGACCCCGGGAGGCCCCGGGGGGCCAGAGGCGCCCAGGGACCCCTGCGTCTCCGTGACAGTGGCTCCAGAATGCCAACAGCCTCCCTGTGCTCACGGAGGGCAGGGCTCGACCAGCCCCTGAGGACTAACCAGCTTCTCTCGCAGGAGGGAGGGAGGGGGGTCCGGCCTGGAGCGCGGCCTGGACAGACACAGGGCCCCGCGCTCCGCTCCGGAGGGTCCCCACTTGGTTCAATGTTCTGCTGCCGCTGCCTTGAAATTCTTTGTCTTTTGTGGACAGACACCCCGCATCTTCGTTTTGCACGAGGCCCTGCAAACTCCGCACGGGAGGCAGTGGACAAAGGGCACTTCCAGGGGCGACGCCAACAGTTTGTGCAGACGGCCCGGGGTCCCGCCAGCTGCTTGGCGCCTTCCCGGGGCAGCTGTGGGGAGCGTGGGCTCGGCCGGCGGACGCGATTTCACCCTGCAGGAGGACGTGCTTGCGAGGTGGCGCGGCACATTTACCCGGGGCTTTGGTGGCCAGTCTGAAGTTCATACTAATTGTGGCCGCTCGCTCCCACTGACGACGGCTGGCTGCGCAAAGGGAGCGGGGCCGGGGGCCGGAAGAGCACCAGGCTTCGGAGAAGCCCTTGCATCCGGAGACAGGCAAAAAGCCCCAAAACAGAACGAGGAAAGGTTGCGGGGCCTCCCTTCTCCAACGTCTGAGCCCTGAGCCCCCTCCATTCCTCCTACAAGGGAAGGGCCCTGGGCCACCAGTCACCGTGTCCTTCATTGGCATGGGCTGTTCGCATTCTGATAGCTTGGTTAAACTTCTATTTAAAAAAAAAAATTTCTTTTTAAAGTTTATTTCTTTACTCTGAGAGAGAGAAAGAGAGAACTGGGGAGGGGCAGAGAGAGGGAGACAGAGAGAATCCCAAGCAGGCTCCACACTGTCAGCACGGAGCCCGATGCGGGGTTGGAACTCACCAACCACGAGATCATGACCTGAGCTGAAATCTAGAGCCGGACGCTTAAGTGGCTGAGCCGCCCAGGCGCCCCGCATTCCGATAGCTTGGCCGTGAGCAGAGGACACCCCACTAAGCGTGGGGCCCTTAGCTGCCCATTCATGTGGTCAAATGCAACACCTTCACCCAGCATTCAAGGCCTGGCACAATTGGGCACTAACTTTGTTGTGGGCTCCCCCACCATCCTGCCGGCTTGGTACCAGGCTGGTCCTCCCGAGCACCTTTAGCTGGGCTTGTGGCTTCCCTCTGCTGCTCAGAACCTCTGGGGTCAAGATCGCATCCTGCCTGCCCCGGGAAGCCCACCTGACCACCCAGCCCCTTCCTGTCTTCCCCCTTCACGTCTGTCTGTGCACAGTGTGGTGGTGACAGCTGGGCTCTTGGTTAACACGGTCAGCTTCGTGCTTGGGAACACGCCCCAGACACACCCGCTTGGGGGTCACAGAGCCAACGCTGTCCCGGAGCTGGAGGCCTGGCGGTACAGGAGGGCGGCCCTCTCTGTCCTGGCAGATGAAATGAGATGATGTGAGAAGCCAGAAAAACACTAATACTGACGGTATCCTTGCTTTTATGAAAACCACAGCAGGCTGCAGGCACAATAGGGGAAAGTTGGCTACAGACAGGAACACTGACCAAAAAAAAACAAAAAACCTCTCTGGCAGCAGGCCAGCCAGAAAAACTGTCAAAGTTGGACACAAACACATCAAAAGACGTAGCGATGGGAGACAGAGCAGGGCAAACACAGCCACAGACCTGAAAAGATCACAGTGAGGTCACGGCTGCCCGGCCCGGGTGACGGAGTCTATGACCACAGTTCTCCAGGGGCACACACACAGAAGTGCGATGCTGGGCCAGATGGTAATATAGCTCGGTTCTTAAGAAACTGCTAGACCTTTTGTCCAACGGACAACGTAGAACCCGTTCTTCCACATCCTCACCACCACTTGGTGGCGTCGGTCTTTTTAGTGTTAGCTGCTTTGGTGAGTGGAGTGAGTGGCACCACATGGCAGTTTTAACTTCCATCCCCCTGATGATCAGTGCCATCTTTACGTGTGCTAACCGGCCATTCACATGCTTTCTTTCATGAAGCGTCTTTTCAAATCCTTCTCCATTTCATAGCTGGCTAGTCTTTTTTTATTATTGAATAGCGAGGGTTATTTACATATTGAAGAGACAAGTCCTTCATCAGATACGCGTGTTCAATTTTCTCCTAGTCTGTGTCTTGTCTTTTTGTTTAACTTAATAGTGCCAGAAATCCTTCCTTTTTTTATTTTTTCATTCCAGAAAGTTCCTCCGTGACCGTTTTTAATCAACCCCCTCCCTCCACCCATGGGTTTGCTTTTTCCGGACCGTGAGCATCGTGTAAATGGAATCCTACATTATCTTTCGTACTGAGCCTGGATGCATTTCCTCATCACGATTCCCTCATGCTCACCTGAGAGGCTGGGCTGGCCCTTTGTCCCTCGCTACTGCCGAGGAGGTCCATTGTGAGACTTCCTTTTGTAGGAATGTCCCACCCACTCATCAGGCGACGGCCATTTGGGCTGCTTGTTTTGGGTTTTGGCAATTATGAATAAAGCCACTCTAAACATCAGCCTACTTTGATATTTTATTTATTTATGCATGTTTGGTTAAAGAGAGAGAGCGCATGCAGAAGCACAATCGTGCATAGGCAGGGGTAGGAGAGAGAGAGAGAGAGAGGGAGAGAGAGAATCCCAAGCAGACTCTGTACTGTCAGACCACGGGGCTCAAACTCAGAAACCATGAGATCATGACCTGAGCGGAAATCAAGCGGGATACTTAACCAAGGGAGCCCCCCAGGCGCCCCCAGCCTGCTTTGGATGAGTGTTTGTAGAGTCCGTCTTCCTTCATCATCTCTGACTCGTCTGTCTTCACAGTGAAAGCGGCTTTCTGAAAGATGGCGTGTGGTGGTGTCTTGCTTTTAAATCCAATCTGATCATCTCTGTCTTTTAATGGGGGAATTTCAATCCCTGCATTTAATGGTGATTTAATGTAGTTATCGATGTACTTGGGTTTATATCCACCATCTTGCTGATGTATTTTAATGATCCCATTTTATTTCCACCATCGGCTCCCAAGCTAGACCTCTTTGTTTTGTGAATTTGCACTTTACCTGGTCTGCGGCACTCACCTGTGCTGGGATCCCTCTATCACATGTGATCCTCCTGTCCCTCTCACCCTCTGTGCTTTTGTGATAGCACATGCCATTTGTGTTATAAACCCCGGCTGCACACTGCTACTGTTTTCAGTAATCAATTATCTTCTTAAATAATTTTTTAAATGAGACACAAATATCGCTTATAGGTATTCACACCGTTGCCATTCGTTCATTTTTGTAGCCAAGTTTCCACCTGGCATTTTCCTTCTGCTCTGAGAACTTGCTTTACTGCTTCTTTAGGGCAGATCGGCTGCTGTTGGATTCTAGCAACTATTTTCTTTTTGTCCAAAAAGTCTTTATTCTGCCATTATTTTGAGTACCATTTTTTTCTGGGTATAGACAGATTCTTTTCTTTCAGAACTTCAAAGATTCCATCATCATTCCATCATGATATTTCTGTGGATTTTTTGTTCCTCTTTACATAATGCGTTCACTTCCCTTGGATGTTTAATGTTTTTCTTCTTTGTCACTGTTCTTCAGCACTTTGAGTATGATGTATGCTGGTGGGGGGTGGGGAGGTGGTTTTTGTTTTTGTTTGTTCTGTTTGCTGTTTATCCTGTTTGTGGCTAGCTGTGCTTCTTGGATTTGAGCATTTATTGCCTTCATAAAATTTGGAAAATACTCCGTCATTATTCCTTCAAATTACTTTTTGCTCCCCACTCTTGTGCCACGAACACCCTTCTCTTCTTGAGAGTCCTAATTGCCTGTGTGGAACTGTCCCATGGGCCATTGAAAATCTGTTCCATTTTTTCTAGTCTTTTCTCCTTGTTTCATTTCAGCTTGTTTCTGTCTTCAAGTTGATTACTCTTTTTACTTCATTTTCTAATATGATGTTGATGCCATTTGGTAAATGTTACATTTCTGATACTGTATTTTTCGTCTCTAGAAATTCTGTTTGGTTCCTTTGATCTCTTAAATTTCTTCCTTAAATATTGGATTTCCTTAAATATTGAATATATATTTAATAGTTGTTTTAATGTTCTTGTTTGCTAATTCCATAACCCTTGTTATTTCTGGGACTATTTCTATGGACTCTCTCTAGTTTATGGGTCACATTGTCCTTATTAATATATCTAGTAATTTTTTATTGGATGTTGGGCATTGTGATACTACACCGTTGAGTCCAGATTTGGTTGTCTTCCTTTAAAGCATGTTGAGCTTTGTTTTGGCAGGCAGATGGCAAAGTACAGATTCTGTGAAAAAGACGTTTGCAGACAAACAGAACTTATGGTTCAGCTTGACCTTTTGAGACTTGTTTTTAACCTTTGTTAGGGTGGGTCCAATGTGGATTTTCTTCTAGGATTAGTTTAGGCCACTACAAAGGTGAGGCCCTCTGGTTCTAGTGAATGCCCTTGAGAGGTCAGTGGGGACTCTTTACTCTAGTTAATCTAAATTTGAATGCCCCCCAACACACACACACATACACACACACACTCCTGTGTTAGCCCTAGGAACTGTTTAGCTCAGAGCTCCTGAGTCATTATTTGCATGGCTTCATGAAATTTCACCCTATATGCATGTGACTTAATGTTTAGCTAAGACCCAAGACCAACACATATTTCTGGCGTTCTCTTACTGCATAGCTCCCTCCTCTGTGTAAGTCTGCTCCACACATTCTAGGCTCTTGGGCCTCCCCAAATCCCCATCCACGCCTCCTCAACAAATTGAGGCTCTTGTGTTTGCTTGGAACTGTGCACCCCCCTCACTGCTCCGCAGACAGGAAAGTGGCTCCACGCAGAAAGCCAGGGTGATTGTAGGGCTCCCCAAGGTTCTTTCCTTCTCTGTCGTCTCAGTCCCGAACTGCCCATTGTCCAGTGTTTGACAGCTGATGCTTCACTTACTCTGTCCAGGTTTCTGGTCACCCCATTCCACCACTGTTATCCGCCACGGGCAGAAGGTGACCTGATCTTCCACAAATTTAAATCATATGATGCTCACCTCTTGTTCAAGATACTCTCCGTCATTCTGAGGATGAAGACCACAGTCCACACCACTTCCCCTGAAGTCTTGCCTGAACTGACCCCTGCCCACCCCTCCACCCCCTTCCTTCTCTCCTGGTCACCTCTGTGGATTTTGAAAATGCTGGGCCTCTGCCCAGAACACCCTTCCTCCCCTCGCCGCCTAGGTAACTCCTACTCAGTCTTCGTCTCTCTAACCAACTGCCCTTCCCTCCGGGAAGACCCATTGGACTATGTGTTCCTATTATAACCATTCCTAACGCCATATGCCTCCCCTTCGAAGAACCCATGGTTTACACAGCGTGTGACTGCTTTGTGCTCATGCCATGAGAACGCAAGTGCCATGAGGCGTGGACTTCTCTCTCCCCAGCTCCTACCAGATGCCAGTCCCACGTTAGGTGCTCGCTGAGGATTACTGAAGAAAGAGGCATCTACTAACAGGCCCGTCCCCTGTCTCCTGTCTCCCGTCCCCTCGCCTTAGTTTAGACTCTCTCCCCGTGTTGCTTGGAGCACAGAAAGTGTCCTTTGTGATGACCACCTGACCCGCACCCTGGCTACGCCTCACACTGCAGCCAGTGAGCCTTCCACGCACTGACTGCACCGCTCCCCCGATTAAAACCCTCGTGGTATTTGTCTTTCCCTGATGGCTTCACTCATATACGGAATTTAACAAACAAAATGAAGGAACAAAGGAAAGAAGAGACAAACCAAAAACCAGACCCTTAAATATGGAGAACAAACTGGGGGTTCCCAGAGGGAGGTGGGGGAGGATGGGGGGAAGAGGTGAAGGAGATGAAGAACACGTTTATCAGGGCGCCTGGGGGGCTCAGTCAATTGCGCGTCCGACTTCGGCTCAGGTCATGATCTCACGCTTTGGGGGTTTAGGCCCCGCATCGGGCTCGGTGCTGACAGCTCAGAGCCTGGAGTCTGTTTCAGATTCTGTGTCTCCCTCTTTCTCTCTGCTCCTCCCCCACTCATGCTCTGTCTCTCTCTGTCTCAAAAACTAAAATTTAAATAAAAAAAAAACATTAAAAATTTTAAAAAGAACACATTTATCCATGATGAGCACCAAGTAATGTAAAGAATTATCGAATCACTGTATTGTACACCTGAAACCAATATAACCCTGTATGTTCATCATACTTTAATACATTAATAATAATAATAATAATAATAATAATAAACACCGTGTGGAACTTCCTATCACCTCTTGGGGGAAGGGGAAGATAAAATATTTGACCTTCCCAGACTCTCTGTCTTTTCGCATCCCATCCCATACTGGATGCTCTAGCAACAGCACTAATTTGCAGCCCCCAGTCACCGCACCACCACAAGCCTCCGTGCCGGTGCCCGGGCTGTCCCTGCAGCACAACAGAACACAGATGTGTCCCTGAGGAGGTAGCAGGTGTACCGGCCTTTGTGCCCGTTGGAGTCAGAGGGGACAGAGAGGTCACAGGGGCTAGAAGTTACAACAAGGGGGCCACTGCCTCGGAGCCGTGCCCCAGCTCCACGCCCTGGGCTGCTGGACCGTCGCTGGAGATAACCTTCCATCAGCAAGATACCCGTGGATCCCCCCTGGCCCCCACGGGGGCCACCTAGGGAATTCTGCACCCCCTGGGTCTGGCAGCGGGCTGGGAAACTGACCGTGATGCGCCACAGAGAAGACATGGCCGCTCTCTCTCGTTAGGAGCAGACGACCCGCTGCTGGCCCTGCCCCCGGGTCCCGCCACCTCCTGTGGCCTCCGTGGGTCTGCCCGTCCCCTTCTTGTAAAAGCCTCCCTTAGGAAGTTGAGAGAGGGGGGCGCCTGGGCGGCTCAGGAGGTTGAGCGTCCAGCTCTTGGTTTCGGCTCAGGTCACGATCTCATGGTTCGTGGAATCGAGCCCCACGTCAGGCTCTGTGCTGAGCGCGGAGTCTGCTTGGGATTTTCTCTCTCTCCCTCTCTCTCTCTGCTCCTCCCCTGCTCGTGTTCATTCTCTCTCTCTCTCTCAAAAAGGAAATAAATATTTTAACATTTTAAAAAAAGAGAGAGAAGGTTGTGAGAGGGAGCCCGGACCCAGCAGGCTCCCATCCAAACCCGGGCCCCCGTCTCCTTGTTCCAGCTCTTCCTGATACCCACCCAGAGCCAGCACACACTGTGTGTCCTCCTCACAGGGGCCGGCAGCCCCCTCCTGGTCCGTGGCCGGGGCCCCTGATGGCCACCCCTCTGCTCACACACCAAGAGACCGTGGGCGTCAGGTGCGGGGACGACGTCTCGCTTTGTAGGGACACAGGGACTAGGCTCGTGCAGCAATTCAAAGGGATGGTGCTGGCTCGGCCGGCCTGACCACCCGGGAGACTGGCTCTTGGGGGTTTCAGCAACAGGGAGGAGGGGGGCTGTTGTAGAGCCAAAAGCAGAGTGGAGGCTCCGGGCAAAGCTGCAAACCGCCTCCCTGCTGGCTCTGCGGTTGTCCGACTGCTTTCGAAAAAGCAATCCAATAAAGTCAATACGACCCATGGCAGGCATTGACCTTCCTGGCCCTGGGGAAGGTTCCGGATGACCAGACAGCCTCCTGACGAATCGGAATTTCTCCTGCACTCGGTGAGGGCAGGTTTGGAGGTAAGAAAGCCATAAACCACTGTGGTGGCTTCAAAAAATGAGATAATGCACTCAAGCGACACTGGCATTAGG